>NC_079409.1:21582450-21599950 GCF_029220125.1 Pseudoliparis swirei | reverse complement strand
ACTCCGTGATTAACGTTGGTGGTTATCGAGGCCATCGTTTACAAATACAAACTGAGATCGATCTGATAAATAGGATTTAAACCAAATTAGTGCCGTGCCTGAAATGCCAATCGACTGCTCCAGTCTCTGTAACAGGATGTCATGGTCAATGGTGTCGAATGCAGCACTAAGGTCTAACAAGACCAGGACAGAGAGGAGTCCTTTATCTGCTGCCATTAAGAGGTCATTTGTAATTTTCACCAGTGCCGCCTCGGTGCTGTGGTGTTTTCTAAATCCTGATTGAAATTTCTCAAATAAACTATTATGATGTAGAAAGTCGCACAACTGATTTGCGACCACTTTCTCAAGGATCTTGGAGAGGAAGGGAGGTTAGAGATCGGTCTGTAGTTAGCCAATACCTCTGGATCCAGAGTGGGCTTCTTCAGGAGAGGTTTAATAACAGCCACCTTGAAGGAGTGTGGTACGTGGCCTGTTAGCAGAGACACATTGATAATATCTAATAGAGAGCCGCCAATTAAAGGCAAAACGTCTTTAAGCAGCCTCGTCGGGATGGGGTCCAAGAGACAGGTAGACGTGTTCAAGTAGAAACCGTTGAAAATAATTGGTCACGGTTGATAGGAGAAAATCCTCCAAATATACACCAGGGCATACAGCGGTTTCCAAGGCCATTCCACTTGAGAACAGATTGGCACTGGTTATGGGCAAGAGATTATTAATCTTGTCCCTAATAGTTAAAATCTTTTCATTAAAGAAGTTCATAAAGTCATTACCACTAAGGTTTATAGGAATGCTCGGCCCACAGAGCTGTGACTCTCTGTCAGCCTGGCTACAGTGCTGAAGAGAAACCTGGGGTTGTTTTTATTTTTTCTATTATTGATGAGTAATAGGCTGCTCTGGCATTACGGAGGGCCTTCTTATATGTTTTAAGACTATCTCGCCAAACTAAGCGGGATTCTTCGAGATTAGTTGAACGCCATATGCTTCAAGCTTTCGTGACGCTTGCTTCAGTTTGCGGGTCTGAGGGTTATACCAGGAGCAAACCTCCTCTTCCTCACTGTCTTCTTCTTCAGAGGGCTATCGAGTCCAGTGTCATTCTCAGAGAGCCTATGGCACTGTCAACAAGATGATCAATCTGGGACGGACTAAAGTTAGACCAGGAGTCCTCTGTTATATTGAGACGTGGTATCGAATCAAATACAGAAGGAATCGCATTTTTAAATTTAGCTACAGCACTATCAGTTAGACATCTAGTGTAGAAACTTTTGACTAACGGAGTACACTCCGGTAGTATAAATTCAAAAGTTATGAGGTTGTGGTCTGACAGAAGAGGATTCTGTGGGAAGACGCTCAAATGCTCAATGTCAACGCCATAAGTAAGAACAAGATCAAGCGTGTGGCCAAAGCTGTGAGTGGGTTTCTGTACTCTCTGACAGAAGCCAATCGAGTCCAACAAGGAGATGAATGCAGCACTAAGGCAATCATTATCAACATCCACATGGATATTAAAATCTCCAACAATAATAACTTTATCGGTTTTAAGAACCAAACTTGATATAAATTCTGAGAATTCAGATATAAACTCTGAATATGGACCTGGTGGCGGTACAGAATCACAAATCGAATTGGCTGTAGTGTTTTCCAGGTTGGATGTGAAAGACTAAGAACAAGGCTTTCAAATGAGGTGTAGTGTAATTTTGGTTGAGGATTAATTAATAGGCTCGATTCAAAGATGGCTGCTACTCCACCTCCTCGACCGGTGCCTCGAGGAATGTGAGTATTAATATGACTTGGAGGAGTCGATTCATTCAGGCAGACATATTCTTCATGGCTCAGCCAGGTTTCAGTTAGGCAACATAAATCAATGTGATTATCTGATATTAAATCATTCAGTAACACAGCTTTAGATGACAGAGATCGAATATTTAGGAGACCACATTTAATAGACCTATTTTGTTGCACTGCTGAAATAATTGTGTTAACTTGTATAAGGTTATTGTGTACGACTCCTCTTCTGCTTACTTTTGATTTATTTAATTGAAGTGGCCGTGGGACAGACACAGTCTCTACTCTAAAGTCAAGGGTGGGTAACTGCTCGAATGGAAGAGCAGAGAAGGGTGTTAAACTACAACTCTGCTCCCGGTTCCTGATCTGAACCCTGGGTTGTCATAGATTAAGTCCGTGATCAACTTGGTCATATTCGCAGAAATGAGACGCTCCGTCCAACGTGGGATGAATGCCGCTCTCCTCATCAGATCAGGTTTTCCCAGAAAGTCTTCCAGTTGTCTACGTAGCCCACATTATTCGCTGGGCACCACCTCGACAGCCAGCGGTTGAAAGACGACATTCGGCTATACAATTCGTCTGTCTGCAAATTTGGGAGAGGGCCAGAGAAAATTACGGTGTCCGACAACGCCTTGGCATAAGCACACACCGATTCCACATTAATTTTAGTGAGTTCCGAGCGGCGGCTCGGCGTCATTACCACCGGCGTGTATTACAATCTGACTGTATCTCCGCTTATCCTTAGCCAGCAGCTTCAAACAAGACTCCACGTCGCCCGCTCTGGCCCCGGGAGGCACACGACTCTGGTCCGTGGCTTCGCTATTTTCACGTTCCTGACTATAGAGCTCCCGATAACCAGGGTGTGTTCCTCAGCGGTGTGTCGCTGAGCAGGAAAACTGGTTCAAACGTGAAGTGGTTGGTGCACAGCGGGCTTCTGTGTAGACTTACGACTCCTGCGAACAGTTACCCAACGATCCGCCTGCACGGTTACCGCGGCCGCACAGCTAACAGCTGACTGTAGCTCCGCGCCGACTACGGGAGAGGGCGGGCTAACTAGCATAGCTGTCTGAGCTTCGATAGCGCGGAGCCGTGCATCTAACCCACTTAGACCTGCCTCCAACCTAGCAAATAAACTACACTTGTTGCATGTATCGTTATCATTAAGGGAGGCAGGGGGATAACTATACATGAGACACACTGAGCAAGAGGGAGCGGGAGGGAGAGAAGAAGAAGTCATGCTCGCTGTTGAGCTGGCAACCAAAGCTTACCGGAAGAGTGAGATGATGCGTTCAGACACTCACACACTCACACACTCACACACACACACACACACTCACACACTCACACACTCACACACACTCAACCACTCACACACTCACACACACTCACACTCACACACAGTCCATACCTGCTACTGCAGAGTTGTTTGATGGACAGATTACAGCGCTCCCGGCTGCCCCAGTCGGGGGTCACGGGGTCACGGGTCACGGGGTCACGGCTCTGAGCGCTCGGGGCCGGTTGAAGAACGCGTTATGTCGCAGAGCGGCTCGTACGTCGGAGCGGCGCTTTGTAGCCGCCGCGTCCGACAACTTTATAGAAAAGATTTTTGAAAGTCTTCCACCTTCAGCTTCCTCTCCTCCTCATCATCGCCTTCCATCCGACCCCCGTGGCGCTCTTCCCGTCCTCCGGCGTGGTCGGATTAGACTTTAAGGACCCCGCGCTCCGGCCTCGGCGCCACGGCGCTCCGCCTCCTGGACGTACGCCGATATATTTCCCCCCAAAAAACATTTTTTTTTTTGGATCTGACGTCTAATTTTGTCACATCGGAGTTTATTAAAAATCCTAAATCCTGTAATTCCAGAGCAACATCTCATCTCATCACAGAGAATACGGACGACGTTTTTTATATATTTTAAAACAAAGTGAACAAAAGCTTTAAAAGTTGACGGTTCTCCAAGTTCATGATTCATATAAATAATATAAATATAAGTATATTGTTCTCCAGGATTCTTCTCTGAAACCTGCGGCTCACTTTTTATAAACCGATCAACTTTGGGCGAATATTAAAACATGTTTTTAATAGTTCAAACAAAATATGTGGGCAAGCAGAGAGAGATGGAAGGAGAGAGAGAGAGAGAGAGAGAGAGAGGGGAAAAAGGAGGAGAAAAAAGAAAAGTAGTGGGGTAGCCCCCCCCCCTCTCCAGTATAATGTTCCCGTGCTTTGTTAAAAGACGTGGTCCATCATTAAGAAGAGTATTCAGTGTGGCTGTGTCACTGAGGGGTGACCCCTCCTCACAGGTTCACGGGTAGTTCACCCCCCCCCCGCACCTCCCTCCTCCTCCTCCCCCCCCCTCCCCCGTGCACACACAGCCATAGGTTTGAGTTCAGGGCGGTAGGGTTTCAGTCACACCGTGGCCATTTTGATATCTTTGTTTTCACTCCTCCTCCTCCTCCTCCTCCTCCTCCTCCTCCTCCTCCTCGAGCAGTAAGAGCTTTTCATTGATTTTGCCGCGCGGCACAATGAGGACGAGGCGCTTTCACGCCGGCGGCTCCTCCTCCTCCTCGGCGTCCGGGAGGAGAGCGGCGCCGCTCCGAGACGAGGAGGAACTGGACTCTCCCATTCAGCTCCTCTTTGTCTGCGCGCACCTCCCTCCCTACACCTCCTCTCTCCTCCCTGTGTGTGTGTGTGTGTGTATATGTGTGCATGTGTGGGGACCGGGAAGATGGACCCCCTTTTTTTTCATTTGTCTTCATAAGCCTCATTTTTTTTTTGTTGCCGCCAGATGTGAGCTGACAGACATCACTCAGTGCCCCCCCCCCCCCCCCCAACCTCCAACTCCCCTTCTCCCTTCCATCGGCACCCTTGAGCCCCTCTCTCTCTCTCTCTCTCTCCCCTACCAGGAGGTCAGGCGAGCCCCCCCCCCCCCCCCCCGTCAGCATTACAGAAGATGGATGTGTCTTTAAAGCAGAGATTGATTGTGGATATCAGAGTTATGGCGCCATTCATCACGCCCGATATCATTCAGACGAGCGGGGATTGGAGCGAGGAGGCGGGACTCCTGAGCCCGTGTGGGTGGGTTCTGGAAGGGGAGGGGGGGGGGGCAGCGTGAATGAACTTTAATGGGTTGTAGATGAGAGTGTGTGTTGCTTTCTGTGTATGTGTGTGTGTGTGTGTGTGTGTGCTGATGCTTGTGTACTCGCTTGTGCATAAGTCGGCCTCCTCGCTTGGGGATTCTGGCATGTGCTCGCGTCTTTATTCTTGTCAGTGTGTGTGTGTGTGAGTGTGTGTGTGTGTGTGTGTGAGTGTGTGTGTGTGTGTGTGTGTGGCTGTCTGCATTGATCTCCTGTGATGTGATCCTCCTTCAGAGCCCGTTCTCATCGGACTCTGATTTACGGCTTCATTAGGATCCTCGCGCTGCCTCCCCCTTCTTTGTGTCTCCCTGCTATCGCCAGGTCACCCTCAGAGACACACACACTCACACACACACTCACACACACACACACACACACCCACACTCACACAGGAGAGGAAACTAAAAGCAACTAAAGGGACTTTTCCCATGTTTCCGTTGGTCACCTTTATGAATAATCTCTCGCTCGCCGAGGGTTGAAGTGGCGCCGGCGGTTTTTATTTTATTATTTTTTGGTGCTGGAGGTGCTTCGCTGCCCCCCCGCCCCCCCCCCCGGCCCCCCGGCCCCCCGCTCGGCTGAAAGGAGCTCTCATTGTGTGCGCCTCGTCTTTTATGGCGCTGTCTGAAAAGAGAGGGATGCACTCCGGCCGCCATTGAAACGCAGGAGAGGCGGCAGCAGAGCAGGACACACACCACAGGTTGTAAACCGCTTTGAAAGGGAGGGAGAGAGGGAGAGAGGGAGAGAGAGAGAGTGTGTTTTGTGTGTGTGTGTGTGTGTGTGGGGATGTGTAAATGTTCAATGCAGAGTGAGTTGTTTTGTGTGTGTGTGTGTGTGTGTGTGTGTGTGTTCGCTCTTGACTGAAAGGTTTTCACTCTCTCTACAGTTTTTTTTCTCTCTCTCACCCGATACAGTTCACCACTTACTTTATTCCCCCCGTCTACCTGTCTTCTGTAGTTGCCTGAAATCGACTTTCTTCTTCTTCTTCTTCTTCTTCTTCTTCTTCTTCTTCTTCTTCCCTCTGCTCTTACTCTATGCTTCTTCACCTCCGTGTCTCTTTTTCTCGTATACCTCTCGTCTTTCCTCTCGTTTCTTGCTTTTTCGGCATGTTTCTAATCTCGCTTCTTATTCTTCTTCTTTTTCTTCTTCCTCTTCTTCCTCTCCTACACAAATAAAAGAATCTCAAAGTTTTTTAAATTCTCCCCCCCCAACCACCCGTCGACATGTATTCTGTAGTTGGCTGAAATTGACTTTCTTCTTCTTCTTCTTCTTCTTCTTCTTCTTCTTCTTCTTCTTCTTCTTCTTCTTCTTCTTCTTCTTCTTCTCTTCTTCTCCACTAAAAAAGAACCGTCAAAGTTTTTTGAATTCTCCCCCCCCCCCCCACCACCATCAGTCATAAAAGCAGGTGATGACACTTTGTGTGCCGGTGCTTTTGTCGTCAGTCCGCGATGGAATTGGGGCTAAATATGAGATTAGAGAACCTGCCCGGCGACTGACGCTATTAGGCAGATACGCCGTAGACTTTACTTTATCTTCCGTGAAGGATTAGCTTCAAATTATACCGGTGTGTGTGTGTGTGTGGGGGGGGGGGGCGGGCCGGATGTGGGCATTTGAGGCCCTCTAAGTTGACAGCGTCTGTCTCTGCTTAGTTCCCCCAGACAGGTTGCGTGACAGCTGATGCCAGGCGAGGGCTTAAAAAGTGAGCGTGTGTGTGTGTGAGAGAAGGTGTCTGTGTGTGTGTGTGTCGGACAACGTTTTTCTGTGTGTGTGTGAGAGTTTTTAAACTGACAGGCAAGTGTGTTTGAGTGTGATTGTGCGCGTCAACAACGTTTTTCTTCTTCTCCTTCTTTCAGAAAACAGGTTGTCCTTTGAGTCGAGTGACAATCGGGGGGGGAAAAAAGTCTAATTTGAAGCTCGGTGGCTTCCTGTTCTTTAATTCTACACCGATTCTTCTCATCTGCCGTCATTTAGAAATAATTAAAGTGTCTGTGGGAGAGCGTCCGGCTGATGCTGAGAATACGTCTGACCGCCGCTCGCATAAATCCTGCTGATAAAAAAAGAAAATGAAACATGGAGAGACAGTGACTCTTGAGTTCCACTTCCTCATCCCAAACATCAAACCTCTCACCTTTGACTGTTTGAACCGCGGCGTCGACGCACCGGTGGCCCAGCGGCTCCTCCACCCCTCAGGAATGTTTGAGGCAAACATGTATTACCCCCCCCCCCCTTCAGCCTGCTGATTTAGGAGGGTGACATGTCCTTTAATGTTGGGTAATAAACTGGAGGGGTGGATTTACAGGCTCGAGCCTTGCCCCCCCCCCCCCCCCCCCACGTCCTCCGGCTCCTATGACGACAGCACCGGCCACACAGGCCTCGCTGCATTAAAATGTGTTTTTTTCTTCTTTTTCTTCTTTTCTTCTTCTTCTGTGTTCGGCTGTGTGAGTCAGAACCGGACCGGTACCCGACGCCGACCGCAACGCAAACTATGCAAAGCGCTTCAAATTCTGATTCAGCTCCTCCTCACTTCCTCCACATCCTCAGATTTCTGCTTTGTCTCCTCCTCCTCCTCCTCCTCCTCCTCTTCAGCCTGTGAGGTACAGCGTGATGCACACCGGCGCTTCGCTTTGTCAGCAGGATTTGAAAAGGGGTCAAAAAAGGTCAGAATGACTCGAGGTGGGCGTGGCTTCCGACCGATATACACACACACTGTGTGTGTGTGTGTGTGTGTGTGTGCTCCCTGTTGGATTCCAGCCAGACGAAGCTCCGCCCACCTCCTCTGAACACGTCTGTTCCGTAATGCTGACCACTGAGAGCGAACCTCTTCAGTGGAGGCGTGGGAGGATGCGCTCGCCGACTGAAGCGTGTGCGTCCCGCGATGGAGGCCGCTAAACCACCGTGGGCCACATCAGCATCATGGCCGCCTCTTAAAGGGCCGGTGTAACTGAAGCGGTGAATAAACTACTCCCGAACATGCTTGTGAGATAACTCTCTTTGCATTTGATTATTGTTTATTCGAAAGTAGAAATACATTTTGTCTAATATTATAACACAAATCCATTTAATTTGAAACCTTCAAAATAAAAGCGCAGGATATAAAGGTGATCTGGTGTCCTTCAATCCGGCAGGGGCCGCATAAAATGAGGTGGTGGGCCGCATTCGGCCCGCGGGCCTTGTGTTTGACACCTGTTAAATGAGGAATATCATCAGTTTGGTACCACGATTGAAATAATAATAAAGTGTCGGAGGTTTTCCTCGCCTCGAGAGAGGAGATGAGCATAACGATGACATCTTTTCAGGACGCTCCAGATAGTCTGGTCCTCTCCTCCTCCTCAGGCCGAGGCCCAGTTAGCTCAGTTAGCCTAGTTAGCTCAGTTAGCTCAGTTAGCCGCTGCCTGCGTGGGACTCCATGTTCTCCCCTCCTCTATTTATTTTCCACAGCCCGTGTGTTTTCCCCCTCTTCCCCATATAAAGACAGTCCACGTCCGACCATGTCGCCGCGTGATGGATTGCAGAGAGTCCTCTCTTCTCTCAGGAAGAGGAAAGGGGGGGATGGTGGAAAGAAAGAAAGAAGGGAAAGAAGGAGGGGAGGAAGCGGAGCAGTGAAGGACATGGCAGCTTAGCGCCGGCCAAAAAGACTGTGCCGAACACCTGCTCCCGTCTCCAACGCCCCTTCAACCTCCTCATTACCTGTCAATCTATCACACGGCAGCCGGATCAAATGTCTGCAGCGCCAGGGAGGAGGGAGGGAGGAGGGAGGGACAGATTGCATGTCTGGGAGAGTAGAAAATGAAGGGGAAGTAAACGCAGCAGCTGCGCGTGCATATCGGAGATCTGTTGATAGTTCGGAGTAAACTTTGTAAGCGGGGGTGCAATTATCGGAAAAAAAACAACTGCCGGAGTCGTTCATCCTGTTTGCCGATTTAAGAACGGAACGTCACGAGGACTCGCCAGTGGAGGGTCAGCGGATTGATTATTTATCAGGAATCAGTCCTCCAGTAAAAAGAAGTCACATCCAGGGGAACGCCGTGGTTCCACATCACCGTATGTCACACGGGCCGGAGATCAATGATGTGATGTCAGACATCAGGTTTATGTTTTTCTTTTCTTTTTTTCTCTCCAAGTGAACATAGCTCCGCCCCCTTCCTCTCCAAAACAGCAGCGTTTAGACCCGCCCCCCCCCCCCCCCCCGCACCGCTCTGGCTTTGATTGGCGCCGCTGTGTAAAAGAGGTGAATCAGTGACAGGCGGGAGACCCTGAAGGGAGGCGGAGCCTAAAGGTTTCAGATGACAGCGACTACGTGTGTGTGTGTGTGTGTGCGCACAAGCACATTTGTATTCACGCACTCGTGTCCGTGCAGAAAATACACGGGTTCATTTTGTGAGTGTGTGAATTGTGCGTCTGCATTTCTAATATTGTGTGTGCGCTTTAACAGGCGCACACACACATGTGTACACATCAAGGTGCATTCGTGCACACACAATCAGCACCAGCCCTCTATTTCTGATCCCTTTCAGTCTCTCTCTCTCTCTCTTTTTCTTCTCTCTCCCTCTTTCTTTTTCTCCTCAGTCTTCCTCAGGCTCTCTCGCCCCCCTCTCTCTTCTTTAGTGTGTGTGAGCCGTGGTGATTTACGGTAATTATCCATCGTTGGGTCATCTATCAGGCTGGCCGTTGCTAGGAGATGGAAGCAGCTGCTGCTGGCTGTTGTCTCATCAGGGACAGTGTGTGTGTGTGTGTGTGTGTGTTTCCTGGGATCAGGTTGAGGGTGCTTGCATGCGTTTACGTGTGTGTGTGTGTGTGTGTGTGTGTGTGTGTGTTTCCTGGGATCAGGTTGAGGGTGCTTGCATGCGTTTACGTGTGTGTGTGTGTGTGTGTGTGTGTGTGTGCTGCTCAGGTGAAGCGGCCCGTCCTGATGGGGGGATTTAAAGGCGCAGGTGGTGTCGGAGACGGAGGGAAGCGACGGAGGAGGGTGACAGGAAGGAGGGAGTCGGGGTGAGAGTGGGGTCAGAGGTCAGAAAAGGGCCGGGTGGAATTTGAGAATGTTTGTTGTTTGAGAGGCACACAGGTGTGTGTGTGTGTGTGTGTGTGTGTGTGTGTGTGTGTGTGCGTGATAGACGAGGGAGCCGTATGAGAAATGTATCCAGGCAGATGGAAGTTGGACGTAGTCGGGCCTCTGGGAGTCGTTTTTAGTCGCTGTGAAAATTGCAAGAATGAGTATGTGTGGAGGGGAAAAGAGGGGGGAGAGGGGGAGGAAGAGGAGGAGGAGGAGGGGGAGGGGGAGGAGGAGGAGGGGGGGGGGGACATGTTCTATTGGCAGGTCAGCGTCTCACACAGGGGGTGCTGGTTCAGATCCCCGCTCCGAGGGGCCCGCCGTGAGCCACCGTGACCCCTTTGTGTCGCAGCCCGCCTCGGGTTTCATGATCTACGCACGCCATTCATGTCGGAGCGGCGCTCCACACACACACACACACACACACACACACACACACACACACACACACACACACACACATAATGAAAGGTCACCTGCAAACACTCTCGTCTTAACGCTGCGTTCAGGGAACATGTGAGGGGGCGTTTTCAGGGCGTTATCATCGCAGGTAGCCGAGATGTGGATGTGATAAAGACGACGCTCTGATAGTGATTACAGTACGTAAACAATCATGATAATTATTAGAAGTTATGCAAACAGATGTCAAAGTAAACAAATGTAGAGTTTGAAATATACAATTACAAGCAATACATCGAATAACTCACCGCTGCTCATGACCAGATAACAATCACAGTGATACAGAGCACACGCTCACACGTTTAAGAATACAGTCAGACGTCTAGCCGGGAAACAACCCGTCTGCGTTTTATTTGCCGGGCCGATCTATAAGAGGCAGCTGGATGTAAGCCACGCCTCCGCTGTAAACACAGCCTCCGCTCCGCGCCGGCCTAATTAGCGGCAGTTAGCGTTTGTCGTTGCGTTTCGGGGTAAAGATTGGGAACACCTCTCAATTAATCTGCAATCAGCCTGTTTGTTAATGAGCTAACCTGTTCTAAGTGGCCTTCAGGGCTCTTGTGTAATTAGCTGAGCTGCTGGGGAAAGCAGGTCTGCGTGTTGACATTGACCTAAAGCGTTCACACACACACACACACACACACACACACACACACACACACACACACACACACACACACACACACACACACACACACACACACACAATGCACGCAGACATACAGTACATGATAGGATACACTCGGGTCATGGTCAAGAGGGACAAGGAGCTTCCATTAAATGACGTAAAGAAGCAAATTTACGTTCAGTAGATTCAGGAAGGAAAATACTTTTTAAATACACACATACAAACACACACCATATATATATATATATATATATATATATATACGGTGTTATAAAAAAAAAGGAACAATCATTAGCTGGATGAAAAAGAAACTTTATATTCTATATATGTGTTATATATATATATATATATTATTATAATATATATATATAATATATATATATATATATGTATCATATTATTAATATGTTATATTATAATACATATGATTATTATTGTTATTATTATTATTATTACATATTATTACTATTATAGTATATATAATATATTTTAATATTATTAATATATTATATATATGTTATTATTATAATATATATATATATGTTATATTATTAATATATTATATGTATTGTTATTATAATATATATATATAATATATATATATATATATATATATAATAATAATAATAATGATTATTATTATAATATATATATAATAAATTACAGCTCTGCAGGTGGTTCCACTAAATTACATAAAGAAATAAACACACCTCCTGTAGTTTCAGGACAACAAAACTACTTCCTAAACACACACACACACACACACACACACACACACACACACACACACACACACACTTCAGAGCGTACTTTATTGCACATCCAAATACACATTTTATACTTTTTCCTCCATCCCTCCAAAAGCATCCTGAGAACCGACAGGAGAGAATCGTCCGACACGCTGGACTCACCATGTCGTCCTTTTCAGGAGCAACAACATCGCCCTCCAGCAAACGCCACCGCTTCCCCGCCGCCGTGTCGAAGCGTTTGTTTTTTTCTACTTCTCCTCGCTCACTTGAAAGCCGTTTGTTTACTCCGCCGCCTCCCGACGTCGCCGTGGTAATTAAAGGAGCGCTCTGGAATTTATGGTTTAATTATACTGGCCTTGTTATGCAGAAGAAGAGCAGGACGGGCCTGATATGCTCAATAAAAATAAATAAATTCCACACGGGCTTTATTTGTGTGGAGGGCGCAATCGTTCCAGCCAATCGCAGGTGTGTGTGTGTGTGTGTGTGTGCGTGTGTGTGTGCGTGTCCACTGCGTTCATGTGTATGCACATGCGTGTGTATGTTTATTCATGTATTGTTGCCTCGCAGGACGACAGCGGCGGCGGCTCGGTGTGTGAGTGAGTGTGTGTGTGTGAGTGGGTGTGTGTGTGTGTGTGTGTGAGTGAGTGTGTGTGTGTGAGGATAACATTTAAAAAAGCAACACAAAAAAAAAGCCAGATGAATTGCAATCGATCGGCGCTGGTTCACCGTATTGATCCGCCAGCATGTTAAAGCCTGCTGTACTCCATGAAGAACACTCAGTCAGTCAGTGTGCGCTCAACCACACACACACACACACACACACACACACACACACACACACACACACACACACCCCTCACCAACTACCACTTGGCTGGATGTACTGTAAATGCCTCCCTGTGTTGTTCCTGCATGCATGTGCATTGCGCTTTGCAGCCCCAGCTTCAGTATGTGTGTGTGCGTGTGTGTGTGTGTGTGTGTGTGTGTGTGTGTGTGCGTGTGTGTGGGTGTGTTCACGCACAGTAATGGAGAGTGATCTTGGCGGTGGCCCACGAGCTGCTTCTCTGAACTGATCTTTGAGTCGGGTATAAATAGCGCTCGCTCTATAAATAAAACAGCAGCACCTTTCACACTCACTCTCTCTTTCTCACACACACACACACACACACACACACACACACACACACACTCACACACACACACAAACATATGCACAAATACGATGCACACCGGCCTCTCATCAATCCATATGTTATTCCCCGGAGGTCAGAGAGGAGGCCGTATTGATATGTTTACATGAGAGAGCGCGACCTGTTCCTGCTTAGCACTTTCTATACCTGCCTGACCTCTGACCTCTGACCCCCCCCCCACCGCCCCCCACCGCCCCCCCCCACCGCCCCCCGCACTTTACGGAACGATAATGTTCCCACTTCAATCTGCAGCGTGTTCATTTTTATTATTATAATATATTTTTTCTCTCCGTGATGCTCTTCGCTGCTCGCCGTGTAACGCGAGGCGGCCGATCGATCGCTTCCCCGAAACGCTGCTGGAGCGTCAGCAGCTGATGGAGGCGTTGCACCTGACCCCCCCCCTCCTGGTGGTCTCAGCCCCCCCCCCCTCCAGGAAGTAGATGTGGCTGACATCGCCGTCACACTCAGAAAAGCAAAACAACTCTCTCTCCTTCTCTCTCTCCTCTCCCTCTCTCCTCTCCCTCTCTCCCTCTCTCTCCCTCTCTCGCTCCTTCTCCCTCTCCCCCCCCCCTCTCTCTCTCCCTCCCCTTCTCTCTCTCTCTCTCGCGCCGCCGTGACTTTACATAATGCAGCTGTAACTCAAAATGACTCCGGCGTGTTCCTCGCGGCGCCACCGGCTGCAAGCGATCACCGGAGAGGAGAGAGAAAAAAAAAGAAGAAGAAGAAAAAAGAAAAGAAAAAAGAAGAAGCAGGCGGCGGTTTGACTCGATGAATATCAATAATACAGAATTCACCACTAATCCTGTTTGCGCAGCACTTATTCCTCGTTCACTCCTCAGTCCATTATGGAGCTCTCTCTCCCCCTCTCTCTCTCTCTCTCTCTCTCTCTCTCTCTCTCTCTCTCTCTCCGTGTCTCAAGAAACAAACATGTCCCACCCGCCTGCCGTCTCGCCCCGTCTCCACTCGGGGTTGGGAGTGTTTTGAAAATGTGGAGGTGGGGTGTGGGGGGGGAGATAAATTGGTACAGCGATCTGGAATGCCGCAGCAGTTATTTAAGGCCGTGTTGGTGCTGCCTGGGCCATATGCTCCCATTATTCCGCTTGGGAGGGGCCTTCATGTGGGCGAGGAGGAGGAGGAGGAGGAGGGCGGGAGGAGAACAGAAGGAAGGATGATGGAGCGAGGTGAGGAGGGGAGGAGGGGAGGGTGAACAGAGAAAGGTAGCTGAGGAATTATTTTAAGATTTTAAGGAGAGCCCCCCACCCCCCCTCGCCCTATCAGGAGGAGTTGTTAAGGAACGGGACACCTGGAGGAGGAGGAGCGAATGATCGCCTTCGCCCTCGAATATCCGCCGTCGCTGCATAATTCATCTCGCCCAAATCGTGAGGAGTGACGGAGTTTAACTCATGAACTCCACGAACCTTCAGGGCTAAAGGCCTTTCTGGGATGGTGTGTGTGTGTCTGTGTGTGTGTGTGTGTGTGTGTGTGTGTGTGTGTGTGTGTGTCTGTGTGTGTCTGTGTGTCTGTGTTTGTGTCTGTGTCTGTGTGTGTGTCTGTGTCTGTGTGTGTGTGTGTGTCTGTGTGTGTGTGTGTCTGTGTGTGTGTGTGTGTCTGTGTGTGTGTGTCTGTGTGTCTGTGTGTGTGTGTGTCTGTGTGTGTGTGTGTTTGTGGCAACGCCTCCTCATTGCTTGTTGATTCTTTTTCTTCGTGAAACATAAAGTGCCCGTCTCGAGATGTTTGTGACTGTAGCAGCGAGAATGAAATATTATCGAGTAAAAGGTGAGAAATACACTTCAGAGCGGGGGATCCACGAGCTTCATTTTGCCGGGGCTTATGGGTAAATTCTTCTTCTTCTTCTTCAAAAATAAAAATAAATATTCCTCCTGCAGATAGCTTAATAACCACGCGTTCAGAAAGCTGGGCTCAGATGCAGCTTTGTTATTGGCTTCATATCACTCTCTCTCTCTCTCTCCCTCCCTCTCTCTTTCTCCCCCCCCCCCCCCCATCTGTATCGCCTCTTGTCAAACTGAGGCCCGGCTCCCTGATCAGGGCATTGCTCTCATGTTAGCCGCTTCACGGGAACCACATCCCAGCATTCCCTCTGACACGCCGGCAGCGGCATTACCATAATTGGCTTTTCTACATGATAGGACAGAGGAAATAATAATGTCATTTTATTTACAGCCCCCCCCCCCATCGTCCCCGGTCCGAGAGCCATCACCCTCCCTCCCGCCACCCTCTTTTTTCTCTCCTCTCTCTCTCCGCACATCCACTGACATGCCCCCCCCTCCCTCCCTCCTCCCTCCTCGTCTATCTCATCTCCCCCCGTGCGAGGGTGGGTGGGGTGGGGGGGGGGGGCGCCGCTCTCGTCCCGCCGCGCGGCGTGTAGGTCAAGCGATGGCTTTTTGATCAGCTGCTGTCCAAAGCCATCAGGGTGGAGAGGCACGTAATGGAGAGCGGGGTGACAAACAGAATCTGGGGGAAGGAATAAGACTGCCAGTTTCCTATTAGGGGGGGGGGGGGGGGCCTAAACGGCCTCTGCCCCCCCCCCCCCCTTTACCTCACCATTCTCTGCTGCTGAACCCACTCCTACACTGTGCCTAAATCACATGAGTGAAGGCGCCCGTGATTGGACATTAGTGCCTTAAATGACTGCCGTGATGGCCCCGCCCCCCCCCCCCTCTTCCCAAACTCACATCAAATAAATAAAGAAGTGTGTGTAAATAAATAGAAGGAGGGGTGTTGGAGCAATGGGGCTGGTGGTGGGAGGCCGACGGGTGTCATCCCCCTTTCTTTTCTTTCCCCCTCTCCCCTCCGTCTCATCGCCGCTCTGCCTTTTCTCTCCTCGGGTCGCCGGGTAGAAGCGAAGCGAGAGTTCTATCGATGTAACAAGCGAGCAGACGCTCGGCAAAAGCGGAAAAAAAGGGGAGGAGACGAAAAAGAAAGACGAAAAAGATGAAAGGGAGGGCGGAGAGAGACGGCAAAGTTCCCCCCTCCCCCAAAAAAGAGGAGAGATGGGGCTTTTCTGCTTCGCTCCCCGCCAAAATAAAACACTCACGCGTCCGCTGGTTGTATTTCATTTGGTATCGTTTAGGAAGATGTCGGGGAGAATGTTTGAGAGATGGTCGGCGCCGAGGGCGATGATGTCGTCCCGCCGCGAGGCCAAAGACCTGTCGAGGCCCAGGATGTGTCGATGTGGGACGTTCATCAGAAACAAAACCAAAGTGTTGCGTCTGTTCCGCATAATCGGACCCAGCACACTCTCGTCTTCTCGGTCTCGGATTCATTTTTTTTCTCAATATAAAACGTAAACAAACCTGAACACTGAGTCCGTAGTGGCCTGTAGCATCCTTTAAGCTAAACGTAGCATCCTTTAAGCTCCACGTAGCATCCTTTAAGCTACACGTAGCGTCCTTTAAGCTACACGTAGCATCCTTTAAGCTAAACGTAGCATCCTTTAAGCTCCATGCAGCATCCTTTAAGCTACAAGTAGCATCCTTTAAGCGCCACGTAGCATCCTTTAAGCTACACGTAGTGTCCTTTAAGCTACACGTAGCATCCTTTAAGCTACACGTAGCATCCTTTAAGCTACACGTAGCGTCCTTTAAGCTACACGTAGCATCCTTTAAGCTACACGTAGCATCCTTTAAGCTAAACGTAGCATCCTTTAAGCTCCACGTAGCATCCTTTAAGCTACACGTAGCGTCCTTTAAGCTAAACGTAGCATCCTTTAAGCTACACGTAGCATCCTTTAAGCTCCATGCAGCGTCCTTTAAGCTACACATAGCATCCTTTAAGCGCCACGTAGCATCCTTTAAGCGCCACGTAGCATCCTTTAAGCTACACGTAGCGTCCTTTAAGCTACACGTAGCGTCCTTTGAGCTACACGTAGCGTCCTTTGAGCTACACGTAGCATCCTTTGAGCTACACGTAGCATCCTTTGAGCTACACATAGCGTCCTTTGAGCTACACGTAGCATCCTTTAAGCTACACGTAGCATCCTTTAAGCTACACGTAGCGTCCTTTGAGCTACACGTAGCGTCCTTTAAGCTAAACGTAGCATCCTTTAAGCTACACGTAGCGTCCTTTAAGCTACACGTAGCGTCCTTTAAGCTACACGTAGCATCCTTTGAGCTACACGGTCCCGCTTCAGTCTCTCCTTGCGAGACGAGACCAGAGCTCACACTCGAGCTCTCGTCTCCAAATCAAATAAAGCGCCGGCGCTCACAAAGTATTTTCTCCGTTAGCTTACGCGACAACCTTTTAGATGTAGCACCATCCCGTGTGAATGCACCCTCTGTGGTCGTTTCTCAGAGCCTTCGCCATATGTGGGACAAGGAGCCGCACTCTGATTCTGGCCTCCTGGCGGTGTGTGTGTGTGTGTGTGTGTGTGTGTCTTGTTGGTGATCTGGCGTGGCTGGTCGCAGAAAGGGGGGGATAGGGGGCTTTCCGACAGTGAGTGTGCGGCGCCGTCTCCTTGATGGCGGCGCCTCCCCCGCCTAAACGTGACGGGCGCTTTGGC
>NC_079409.1:21482450-21577450 GCF_029220125.1 Pseudoliparis swirei | reverse complement strand
CCAGCCGGTGTCGCCCGCCCTCTCCTCCGGCTCAGAGGAGAAGAGGAAAGGAGGCGAAGATGAAAAAGTCGAAGGCGATGAGCCAGTGGAGAGAAAAATCAAGGAGGAGAGAGACGACCCGGGTGAGAAATCCGAGACGAACGCCACGTCGTACAAGTACCTTAGAGAAGAAGATCTGGAGGAGGCGCCGAAGGGGGGTTTAGATATTCTCAAATCCCTCGAGAACACGGTATCCAGCGCCATCAGCAAGGCCCAGACGGGCACGCCCACATGGGGCGGCTACCCAAGCATTCACGCCGCCTACCAGCTGCAGGGCGCCATGAAGAGCTCCGGCTCCCTTCTGCACCCGATGGTCCAGAGCGTCCAGATGCAGCCCATGTTCAACAGCGGGCTGCGAGGCCTGGTGACCGACCCCGGCTCGGTCATCCACTCGCCCCGGAGCCCTTCCTCCCCGACCCCCCTCAGGAGCAACGTCACCGCCATGGAGGAGCTGGTGGAGAAAGTGACCGGGAAAGCTGCCACAGTGAAGAGAGAGAAGGAGGAGAAGACGGTGAGCCTGGAGCGATGCCGGCCGCCATCGCTAGCGAAGTCCCTGTCTCCCGCGCTGCGAGAGCAGCGGGAGCGATTAGCTTCTCCGCATGACCTTTCCGCGGGTAAGCCGTCTGGCGCCAGAAGCAGCAGCCCGCGCTGCGCCGAGTCCGAGCTCGTCTGCAAGAAGGAGCCCAAAGAGAGCCTCTTGGATGGCCACGGCAGCCACTCGAGGAGCGGCTCCGAGGCGTGCCGCTCCCCGCTAACCAACGGCAACGGTCTCGGCATCATCACCGATCACTCGCCGGAAAGTCCCTTCATCAACCCTCTCAGCGCCCTCCAGTCGATCATGAACACACACCTGGGTAAGGCCTCCAAGCCGGTCAGCCCCGCCGCGGACCCTCTGTCCATGCTTTACAAGATCAGCAACAGCATGATGGACAAGCCGGCTTTCAACACAACTCACCAGGCCAAGCCGGCCGAGCCCATCAACCACTATCCGCTGTACGAGAACAGTGACCAGCCCATAGACCTCAGTAAAAGTAAGGCCGCCATTAACAGTAACAGCAACAATAACAACAGCAGCAGCATGCTCTTGACCAACAACGCCGTCAACGGGAACAAACCCCTCATTTCCCTCCCGGACTCGGTCTCCTCCCCTCTGAGGGAGAACGCCCTGATGGACATTTCCGACATGGTGAAGAACCTCACCGGCCGACTGACGCCCAAGTCTTCGACTCCCTCCTCGATCTCGGAGAAGTCGGACGCCGACGGCAGCGCGTTCGAGGACGCCCTCGACGACCTCTCTCCGGTGCATAAGAGGAAAGGGAGGCAATCCAACTGGAATCCCCAGCACCTCCTCATCCTCCAGGCGCAGTTTGCCTCCAGCCTGAGGGAGACCCCGGAGGGCCGCTTCGCCATGACTGACCTGGGCCCCCAGGAAAGGGTCCACATCTGTAAGTTCACAGGCCTCTCCATGACCACCATCTCCCACTGGCTGGCCAACGTCAAGTACCAGCTGAGACGGACCGGGAGCACCAAGTTTCTCAAGAACATGGACTCGTGCCAGCCCGTGTTCCTCTGTGGCGACTGCGCCTCCCAGTTCAGGACTCCCTCCTCCTACATCGGCCACCTGGAGTCTCACCTGGGCTTCGGCATGAAGGACCTGTCCAAACTGTCAACCGAGCACCTTCGGGAGCAGCAGGCTGCCTCAAAGGTGATCACGGACAAAATGACATTCGGCGGCCCCCTGTCGGCCGTGACCACGGCAGAGGACGACGCCGGCTCCGTGTACCAGTGCCGACTTTGCAACAGGACATTCGTCAGCAAGCACGCAGTCAAACTGCATCTCAGCAAGACCCACGGCAAGTCTCCGGAGGACCACCTGGTGTATGTCACCGCGTTGGAGAAACTGGACATGATGGAGAAGGTTTAAAAAAGTGGGAGGGGGGAGGGATGGAGGGAGGGAGGGAGGGGGGGGGGTCTCGAGCTGAGAGTAGAGACTTGACAGCTGTGGAACTGACTAGAATTGCATTGCACTAAAATGACATTGTTCACAGTTACTGCACTGGGCCGAACTGAGCCGCGGGAAGAAGAAGAGAACACGGTCTTATTTTATTTTCTGGGTTGCGATGACTGCCTGACTGGACCACGTCGTTTCATGTTGATTTGTTTTTGTTTTTGCCAAGCTTTTATTTTCTTCTTTTTTTTTACACTTATTTTGTAATATATTTATATGCTATTTGTCTGATCTGTGCATGTATTTTAGTGAATCAAGGTTAAACACAAGATTTTAATCTTTTCATGGCAAAAATACAACTACTGCTTCAACGGTAAAAGTGGCGAGTGGAAACATATTTGGCGGGAGAGAAAAACTGTAAAATACTTGATATGAAGAAGGTGGAAATTCAATGTATACACCAAAAGAATGAAAGAATACCCTGAAAGACTGAAGTAGCACCTTAGACAGTTGAACTCTGAATTTGTAAAGAGGACATGTTTTGAGATATCTTGCATTTGTCAAAATCCTTCAGATTTTAAGAGATCGAGGACCATCATTTCCCCCTCTTCCTCCTTTTGTTGGGCTCCTGTCACTGCGATGTTTCTGATGATGAATGACCTGCTCATAAATCTGTCGGCGTATTTGAAGAAAAAAAAGAAGAAAAGATCACGTGGACATTTTGGGAAAAAGTGAAATGCTGCTTCTTGGTTACGAGTCGACGGAAATGAATTCAGTATGCAAAGTTTGCTCAAAAAAACCTTTTCCTTGTCGTGAAGTATCACCTTATAGCAATTTTCCAGTTGTATGGTTTGTTACAACATTCTCTTTCTAAATTGTGTCGCTTTATTCAACTGTAAAGAGAGCAGTGCGTTACATGTAAATGATTACCAGTGAAATGTCAGTACCGTGAGACATACCTTACCAACGGCTCTACATTCTTTGTATCTTAAGGTGTGTGCATTCTCTAACTTTTATATCGTCATTTTATATACAAAAATGATTACGGGGGAAAAAAATGCATAAAAACAGATGGTGTATATAGATATATGCTGTAGAGCGACAACAAATTTCCTTTTTTTAAAGAAAAATACAAATTTAGCTTCTTTGGCTTGGTTTACAGAAATGATTTTAATTATACTTGCATCCAATTTGATGCATGACGACACGGTGTGGACAAAATAAATAAGCGATGCACAATGACGATACATTTCAATGTTTTATCCGACGATTATTGTACAACAAAAAAAAGAAAAAAAACTTTTTAGCAACCATTTAAAAGTTTTGTTTCATTTCTTTCTCAATTGTAAAATAAACCCCAAAGCAGTTGTTAACAGTCGTCCGTCTGCGTGTTCATTTGTCACGGGCGGTGCACTCAACGTGCATCACGTTCCACTGGAAAGCGGTCACACCATATCAAATCACACCATATCGAATCATAACACAGTGTCATGGGAGCGTCCAAAAGGCCCTAAACTCACCCTTCCACCCTTCCACTTTTAGAGAAAAGGGAAAAGTCGTACTTCTAACTGATGACCGAGGCGATGGTGAGTATAAATGATGAAGATGATGGGCGTGAGGAGTCTGTGAGGGCGGCCATTGTTCTGCCGGGAACTCCTGCTCGGCTTGTGACCGGCCTTCGGAGGGTCCTCTGAAAGCATCAGTGTTGTCTTCACGACGGCGGCGTACTTTTCGCCCGTCTTCTTGGAACAGAATCAGACGTCTGGTACGAAGCCTCCTGACCGGCAACCGAGGAGGAACCGGTCACTCCCTTTTCCACTTGTGTGTGCGGCGTGTGCCACGTCTGAGCACATCGCCTCAGATGAAACACGAGTCACGGATACGTGACTCTGGTTCGATGGATCCTGGATGACCGCCTGAGTTCTGGGTCACTCGGAATCTCGTGATTTCGCGAGAAGATCTCGGGGTGACACGGGAACTTATACCCGGCCGGGGGTCGTCCGAGGTCACAGGCGTGTGCGCGAGACGGAAGGTCTCCAGAGCTGAGCGTCGCCTCCGGCGGTCAGGAAGGGGGAAATGGAACGCCGCCGAAGGCTGAAGCGCCGATCTATTTTTCCGTTTTTTGTGGTTTATCGACCGAAGATTTTGTCGTTTGTTGTTTTTTTCCCGCTGCGAGCGCGGCGGGTTTGTGTGCGGTGTAGAAGACGTCGTCGCCTCTCCACTTCATTTACTTTGTACACGATATCACAAATTACTAATTCTCCCTCAGAGGGCTTTACAGTCTGGACTCGTACGACATCCCTGACCTTTGACCTCACATCGGATCAGGGAAAAACTCCCAAAAAATAGGGGAAAAAAAACTTTTCCCGGGGAAAAAAATGAACGCTTGCGTGGAAGATGTGTGCACTTCATTTATTTACACTCACCAAGCAGCTTTTCTACGTCGCCTCGAGTCCTCCTCGTCTCTGCGCCGCGTTCACGGCCTTCGCGTTTAGCTTCACCGAGAGCCTGAAAAAAGTGATTCCTCGGTGCACCGTGACCTCTACATGACCCCCCCCCCCCTTCCCACTCAACAACTCCTGGTGCTCTTCTTCCTCGTGAGGAATGCGATCTCTCGTCCGGCCCTCACACTGCCAGCCTTTGTGCGGATGACGCGCGGCGCGCTGCCGTGTGACGACTTCCTGTTCCCTCACACTCGCGTCGTGTCTCGTGTCGGCTGAGTCAGTCACACACGCACACACACACACACACACACACACACACACACACACTCTCTCGCTCTCTCTCTCCCACCGGCTGCATTAGCGCGAGTGTCTTTGTGCAATTACGCACCTCCTCGATCCGGCTGCACCTCGCCGTGTTGATACACGGATTCAGTGACAAAGGAAACACCGGCGGAGGGCAGATTAGCCCGGCTGGAGATGCAGCTTCCTTCGGGGGAGGGAAGGGGGAGAGAGAGAGAGGGGGGGTGGGGGTTCTGCTAGAGTTGGGTTATAATAAAAAATTAAAAACCCAAACCAGGCAGATAAACAAGCAACATTGGGAGGAGATAGTGTTCCCAACAACACCTCGTAGGTTTCATACCCCACCCGGCTAAACCCGTGGGTTTTTTTTCTCTCTCGCTGCGCCGCCAGAGGCTCCCGCCGCCTGCTTTGTTGGAGATCAGCGCCACTGTTTCCTGTGCGTATTCTATGTAAATTACATGCGATAATCGCCACGCGCGGCACAATGCATCGGTTCCCGCGGTGCAAACGGAAACCGAGGGCAGATAAACGGGGGCTGGGCACATTTGCATAGCCTTTGTGTGTGTGTGTGTTTGTGTGTGTGTGTGTTTGTGTTTTTTTGGGGGGCGCCGCTCGAACGTGAGCCCTGAGGATTGGGAGGGATTTCCTCGAGGTTTTGTATAAGTAAATGCCTTCTTCCGCTCGGGGCTGGGGGCCATTATGTACGGCAGACAGGGGTGGAAACGGAATAACAAAACCACCTGAGCGGCTGGGAACACGGGGAGTCAACCGGCACAGAGCCGCCACGTATCGGTGTTTGCATGGCAGCGTGTGCTCTTTACACTCTGCTGTGTGTGTGTGTGTGTGTGTGTGAGACAATGACAGAGAGATGTCCTTCCGCGGTTAGGAGATCAAAGAGGAGGGGAGGGGGCGTGTCTCCTCAGAAGTTCATCTCTAAAGCTCCAGGCTGTGTCGTCACCTCCAACGTGTGTGTGTGTGTGTGTGTACGCTCGAAGGGAAACCACACACACACACACACACACCTGTGGTTTCCCCGACACGGCTTATGTTCCCGGCTCCTTGTTCCTGGTTTTGCTCGGCGGCGTGAAGATCGGCGTCAGCCTCGAGAAACAAAGACGCGAAGCGGCGCCAGGCGGCTGTAAAAAACCTCCAACTTTGCACGAAACTCCGACGTAAAAGGTTTTAACACCCAAACAAACGACGTCTGACGGAGAATCGATGAACAAAAGCGCCGTCGATCGGGAGCCTTTTGAACCGGATCGGGAAGTAAGGTCGGGGGGAATCTGTTCGGATCCTGATAAGACGCCGAGAAGTGATCAGTATTCACGCCGAGCACCAGATACCCGCCCCGCTCCTTTTGTATGTTGATTTTTTTGTACAGTTGAGTCAATTATACATGCGGTAAAATGTGTTTTCTACTTCCCATCAGGGTTCTGCATGGCACCAGAAGGTTCTATTCACAACACCACAGCTATTTGTTTCATTATTTTTACATTTATTTTGATTTAATCATGACAGCAGATCAGGGTACTGGCTAAATGCTGGATTTTGTATATGTTAATTTCTTGTACTTTTAGAGTATTTCAAAAAGTTGGTAATTTGATGCTTTAAGTTCTGTCATCACACGAGTAGAAACCAAAAGTCCAGATGAACTGAACAAAAATAAAGCAGATGAGGAGGGGAGAAGCAGCAGGGGGCGGAGCTCTACAGAGGACACGCCCTGCGGGTTGGTGAGTTACCGGAAACACGTTTTAACCGACCTATTTCATGAAAAAAATCTTTTCCTGAAGTGATTTGTGCTTTTCTTTGAGGGAAACTACATTTCCTTGAGTAAAATAGTAAATAAGGATCCTCTCTCCACCTAGAACACATTGTGCGTATACGCAGGTTTTGCATAAACGTTCTAGGTAAAAAAAACTCTCAAGGAAAACAAGTTGTGGATTCACAAAAAGCTTCTACGCTGCACTCAATACATTTAGGAGTGAATGACGTTTGAGAACCGCGATAAAAGACGTACGCCTTTTTACTTTAGCATTTCTTTCTTGACACCCCATCGAGGTGATGAGATGAGGTCCATCACAGCCTGAATGTATTCACACAAAGAGCTTCTGATTCATCAACATCTGTTTACTATCGTTCTCTTCTTTCAACTCAGATAGATCGAGAAAAAAGACGCCATGTTACGTCCTTGATGCTCTATGTGCGAGACTCCGCTGAGAGTCAGTGTCAATTCAATTCAGTTTATTTGTAGAGCCCATTTTCACAAATAAGAAATTTTCCTCAGAGGGCTTTACAATCTGTACACATAGACATCCCTGACCTTTGACCTTTGACCTCACATCGGATCAGGAACAACTCCCAGACAACCCTTCACGGGGAAAAAAAAGTGAAGAACCCTTCAGGAGAGAACAGAGGAGGATCCCTCTCCAGGATGGACAGAACAATAGATGTCATGTGACCAGAAGGAATCATTACACACACATTAAAACACAGGAACAACACAATGAAGATGACAGAGTGGATGAAGAGTTGGTAGTCGGCATATTCCACCATCCAGACCTCCACCATCCATCAGATGGAGGAAGAGAGGAGGAGTGGGCGGCGTCTCAACGGTGGGCGGAGTCTCAGTCGGGCAATGGCGTAGTTGATAGTCGGCATATTCCACCATCCAGACCTCCACGCTCCATCAGACTGATGGGATCTATGCCGTGAAGTCCAAAGGACTCCGCGGTCAGTGTGTGTGTGTGTGTGTGTGTGTGTGTGACGGACACGCGGCGCTCTGTCATCGGGGAGGGTTCACTCTGCGTCGCCTGTGGAGGATGACGGCGTCTGACGGACGGAGGAGATCGTCTCGCTCTGCCTCCGCAGTTATGACGAGGCGGCGGATGAGAAGTGCAGGTGCGTCGCCGGGCCCTTCGTCCATCACGGGACCGGAGAGGGTCCTCCATCGAGGTGCATGAGGGATGTGGGTTTGCCAAACAAGATGCGACACCTATCCATTCTCTATTTATTTATCTATTATCTATTTTATTTCTCCTTCATATCTCTGACTTGTATATAGCCGTAAACCATGCCACGCATTTCATAACACGCTCCAGATTCCAACAGGAATCCCTCCCTCTCTCTCTCTCCCTCTCTCCCTCTCTCTCCCTCTCTCTCCCTCTCTCTCTCTCTCTCTCCTCTCTCTCTCTCCCTCTCCCTCTCTCTCTCTCTCTCCCCTCTCTCTCTCTCTCCCCTCTCTCTCTCTCTCTCTCTCAGTTCACGCTGAGCGTCAGAGCGACAGGGTGTGTGTGTGAGAGCTGTGGAGCGTTGTCTGTGTGTTTCTCTCTTCTCTGTTCTTTCATAGTTGTTTGTATTTAGTTTATGTGGTGCATTAGTTGGGTTTCACAGTAGTTTAATTTGTTTGGTGATTAGTTGGGTTTTTCTCTGGGTGTCTTCCCGCTGCGGTGCCTCACCGGGCTCGTGCGTGGCAGAAATGTTTGCCCGATTCCCCGCCGCTCACGGGGAGACACGGGATTAAGATCTCCGGTGACTCCTCGTGCAGCGTGGAGGAATTGGCTCGGGCAGTCGGGAAGAAAGTCGGGTTCAGCAGCGTGAAGTCCGCCGGCAAGATGAACGGGTTGTGATCTTCCTGGATCAGGTGGGGAAGGTGAGCCAAGTGGTAGAGGAGGGTCTCTCGGTGGGAGATTTGTTTGTGCAGGTGTTTCCGCTGGATCAGCCGTCCACCAGAGTCCTCGTGTCAAACGTCCCTCCGCTCATCTCCGATGAGTTTCTCAGCAGAGAGCTCTCCCGGCACGGAAAACTGGTCTCCCGATGAGAGATCTCATCGGGGTTCAAGGAGAGCTCGATGAAGCACATCATGAGTCATCGTAGATCGGTTTATATGATACTCAACGACCGGAGCGCGGAGTTAAACCTGCGCTTCAGCGTCAGAGTAGATGATTTCAACTATAACGTCTACGCGTCTTCGCCGGCGATGAAGTGCTTTCGTGCGGAGAGGAGGGGCACACCGCGAGGGTTTGCTCGGCGCGGCGACCCTGCACCAGCTGGTCCGGGCGGCTCGGGTCCGTCCGGCGCGCGTCGCGCTACACCAGCGTGGGCGCCGCTGGTGCGGCGGCTGCGGCTGCGGCAGCAGGGATTGCAACCGCGGCGTCAATGAGAGGAGACGCTGCGGAGCGCCGGGGACGCTGCGGCTGCGGGGCCGCCGATTCCAGCGGAGGGCGGCGGCGTCACTGCTGCTGTATCTGACACACATGTGGTGAGTATGAATGAGGGAGTGAGTGATGGTGGTGATGGTGGCGATGGGGTAAGGGTGGCGAGGGGAAGAGGGTGGGAGGCTGGACAGGGAGTGAGGACCAAGAAAATGGAGGGATGTGGGGGATCTGCCAAGAGCAGTGGGGTAGAGGCGGTGGGTGAGGTGGGAAGTGGGGAGGAGGAAGGAAAACAAGAAAAAGAAGGGGGGAAAAACAAAAACAAAAAAGATTAAAAAAACAAACAAAAATATTGGTGATGGTGGTGATGGTGGCACGGGCTTAGAGGTGGAAGTGGGGAGTGGGGTGGAGAATAATGAGAAAAGTGAGAAAGAGGAGGAAAAGGAAATAAAGGCGAGGACAAGGGTGGTGAGAAGCCCATAGAGGGGTAGGGCAGGTGGGGGGAGGCGAAGAGGTGGAGGAGGACGGTGCAGAGGAAGAGGGGCGGAGCAGGTAGAGATGGATGAGGAGGAAGCAGGGGGCAGAAAGGAGCCCCAAAAAAGAAAGAAGAGCGGCCAGAGTGCAGCGAGGCCAAGGCCAGCAGGGTGGAGGAGGAGGAGGAGTGAAGGGGGGGGGCCGGTGGAGGACAGCAGTGTTGAGGAGGGGGCAGACGACAGCGATTCTCCTCTAATTTTAACAAACAGTCAAGCTCAAAACTTCATACAGTGGATGAAATAAGCCAGTTTTACACAGAACAAAAACAAAAGGAAAGTGGAGGTCAGGGATCACTTCCTGACCTCGTGAACTGTACAGTCTTGCCGATATTATATGAAAAGAAAAAGTTTGAAAAGCAAGAGGTTTTAGGATTAAAAGATTTTACTCAAAGTAAAGGAGTGCATCCAGCAGGGGAGGTGGAGAGCTCCAATGTGGGTTTTATTTGATTTGTTGATTTTAAGTTTTATTTGTTTTTAAACTCTTTTCTTTTAATGAACACATTCAGAGTCGGAGTTTTAAACGTAAATGGAGCGAGGACAGTAAGAAGAGAACATCTATTTATGAATTTAACAAGATGAAAGCCAACGATGTTCTCTTCTTACAAGAGACGACAGCGACAGCACCAACGAGGCGGACTGGAGGAGGGAGTGGGGGAAGTCCTACTGAGCCACAACACCAACCTCAGCGGAGGTGGGCTTCCTCTTCTCCAGGGCCTTCAGCCCGCGGTCACTGGAGGTCAAACACATCGTGGAGGGGAGGCTGTTCTTTGTGAAAGCACGGTTCGACCTTTTTAATGTTGTTTTAATTAATGTCTATGCTCCAACAACGGGCAGAGAGGAAGCTGGTTTTATCCAAAATTAATGATGTTTTAAATGACTGTGCCTCGGAGGATTTTTTATTCTTGGGGGGGGATTTTAACTGCACAGAGGATGATTTTAAAGACAGAAATCACACAGAGCCACATCCAGCTTCACAGCAGGTGCTGAGGAGGCTGGTCCATTCTCATGGCCTGGTGGACGTGTGGAGAAGGATGCATCCGGACTGCCGACAGTACACATGGTCCCACGTTAGGGAGGGAAGGATCTCCTCAGCCAGGTTAGACCGTATTTATGTTTTTAAGCACCATTTTAGTATTTTAAAAATGTGCAGCATTGTTCCGGCTGGTTTTACTGATCACTCTTTGGTTTTATGTCATGTTTTATTAGGAACTTTTACCCAGGAGCGCATATTGGCATTTTAATACAGTTTTAACTTTCGATAGGAGTTTTAGAGAGGTGTTGTTTTATTTTTGGGACTTTTTTTTAGGCTGAGGAAGAGTGATTTTAATAATCTTAGGCAGTGGTGGGACCGTGGTAAGGTAGAAATTAAGCTCCTTTGTCAGCAGCACACTTTCAACGTCACTAGAGACGTCACCAGATCTATGAAGGACCTGGAGACTGAGATAGTGGACCTAGAAAGTTTGAGCGAGTCCACAGGAGATCGAGGACATATTGAAGTCCTCAAAAGTAAAAAGGCACTCTCGCCGACCTGTTCAGTAGAGTACAAGGCGCACTGGTCAGGTCCCGATTCCAGACCATCGCGAGATGGACACTCCTCTAGCTTCTTCTTCGGCCTGGAGAAGAGGGTGGGCAGGGAGTGATCCACTCACTGCTGACGGACGCAGGGCAGCGGTTGTGGAGCCAAGCCAGATCCGGAAGCGGCGGTGGGGTTTACTCCTCCCTTTATGCCACTGAGTATAGGGAGGAGGAGAGTCGACGGAGGGGCTCTGTGGGAGCTGCCTCAGGTCTCCGAGGAGACTAATGAGGAGCTCGACAGACCCATAACCCCCAAGAGCTGAAAGCTGCCCTGCAGGAATGCAGGAGGGCGCCCAGGATCGACGGCCTCCCGCTGAGTTTTACAAGAAATACTGGGATGTCCTCGGAGGACATCCTAGACGCTTCAACGAGTCTGGCCTCTGGTTCCATGCCGATGTCCTGCCGGAGGGCAGTGCTGACGCTACTGCCAAAAAAGGGAAACCCGCAGGATATCGGTAACTGGCGCCCTGTGTCTCTGCTGTGTGTGGATTACAAGCTTCTGTCCAGGGTCCTGGCCTCCAGGCTGAGGGGAGCTATGGAGCAGGTCCTCCATCGGGACCAGACCTACTGTGTGCCCGGCAGGTCCATGGTGGATAACGTCCACCTCATTCGGGATGTTTTGGAGGTCTCCAGCTCGTTGGGTATGGATACTGGTCTGATTTCTCTAGATCAGGAAAAGGCTTTTGACCGCGTTGAACACGGTTTCCTCTGGAAAGTTCTGGGGAAGTTTGGGTTCAGCGCTGGTTTCATAGCTAAGATCAAGGTGTTGTACAGTAATGTTGAGAGTGTGCTGAAGATAAGCGGCAGGCTGTGTGCTCCTTTTAGAGTGAGTAGAGGGGTCCGGCAGGGCTGTGCTCTGTCCGGGATGCTCTACGCACTCTCCTCGAGCCCTCCTCATTAAAATACGCTCTAGCCTGCATGGTTTGGTTTTACCTGGTTTTAATGGAAGAATGATTTTATCGGCATTTGCCGGCAGCGTCGTTGTTTTTATTAAAAGCCAAAAGATGTAAACCTTTCAAAACAAATAGTACATGATTTTAGCACGCATCATCAGCGAGGTGAACTGGAAGAAAGCGAAGCCCTCGCTGTGGGGGAGTGGCGTGGCGACCTCGGTTCTTCCACAAAACTCATATGGAAGGCAGACGGTTTTAAATATTTAGGAATAAACCTAGGGAATCCGACCTTGGTCCAGAAGAACTGGGAGGCGTCACAGAGAAGATAGAGGAAACTTTCCAAGTGGAAGTGGCTCCCCAGATGTCTTTTAAAGGTAGAGTACTGGTTTTAAACAATCTTATTGCATCCCAACTGTGGCACAGGTTGACCTGTTTAGACCCTCCTCGGGCTTCTTAGCCAACATACAAAGAAGATGGTGGATTTCTTTTGGGAGGGTCTACACTGGGTGCCACAGGGGTGCTGTTTTAGCCAGAGAGGAGGGGACAGGGCCTTGTCCACCTGGCCAGCCGGACGGCCACTTTTAGATTACAGTTTGTTCAGAAGTTTTAACGAGTCCGGGTTTTAGTGTGGCGAGGCGTGGCCAGCTGCATCCTCAGGCGTGCTGACAACCTGGGGCTGGATACTGCTCTGTTTTTAATAGACCCCAGCTTTTAAAACTAAGTGGGCTGCCTCCTTTTTATCAGGGTGTTTTTAGGTCGTGGGCCCTTTTTAAGCACGAAGGTGCCCACAGTCTGACTCTCTGTTCTGGTTGTTGAGAGAACCATTAATTCACGGGCAAAACTAGACATTAGCAGCAGCGTCACCCTGGACTAGCGGGCGCTGCGAACAAAGACCCTTGCCTGCAGCAGTTGGTGGATGCAGTGGGGCCGACGCTGAGCGACCCCGGCCCTGGGCTCCTGCTGGGATGCATTCCGACCGGGTGGCGAGGCTCCTGGAGCTGTGGAGGCAGAGGCTGACCGGGTTGGAAGGAGCCTCCTCAACGACTACAGCCAGCAGAGAGCAGAGCCGGACCCTGCAGACCCCTTCCCAGACATCTCCTCAGCCCGGGGCTAGGGGACTCACCGCCCCTGCTAAGAACAGCCACCCAGAAAACTGCACACTGAACAAAGCAGACAAGAAGACTTTGTATTTTAACCTCGTGAAGAGCATCAACAGGTCCAGACTGTGCAACAGACCGCCCACTGTGTGGTCAGAGACTTGGTCATGGAGGCCCTGGCCCGCAGTGGGGGTCCTATACAAGCCTCCCTAAAGAAAGGACCGCTGACCTCCAGTGGCGGATTTTACGGTGCTGGCGCTGGATTTGGTAATTTGATGCTTTAAGTTCTGTCATGGTGAGTTACCGAAACACGTTTTAACCGACCTATTTCATGAAAAAATCTTTTCCTGAAGTGATTTGTGCTTTCTTTGGGAAACTACATTTGAGTAAAATAGTAAATAAGGATCCTCTTAGAACACATTGTGGGTTTTGCATAAACGTTCTAGGTAAAAAACTCTCAAGGAAAACAGGATTCACAAAAGCTTCAGCTGCCTCAATACATTTAGGAGTGAATGACGTTTGAGAACCGCGATAAAGACGCCTTTTTACTTTAGCATTTCTTTCTTGACACCCATCGAGGTGATGAGATGAGGTCCATCACAGCCTGAATGTATTCACACAAAGAGCTTCTGATTCATCAACATCTGTTTACTATAACTCAGATAGATCGAGAAAAGACGCCATGTTCCTTGATGCTCTATGCGAGACTCCGCTGAGAGTCAGTGTCAATTCAATTCAGTTTATTTGTAGAGCCCATTTTCACAAATAAGAAATTTTCCTCAGAGGGCTTTACAATCTGTACACATAGACATCCCTGACCTTTGACTCATCGGATCGGGAACAACTCCCAACCAACCCTTCGGGGAAAAAAAGTGAAGAACCCTTCAGGAGAGAACAGAGGAGGATCCCTCTCCAGGATGGACAGAACAATAGATGTAATGTGTACAGAAGGAATCATTACACACATTAAAACGAGTGGATGAAGAGTTGGTAGTCCCTCCATTCCACCCATCCACATCCACCATCCATCAGAGAGAGGGAGGTGCGGTGTCAAGGAGGTTCAGTCGGCAGTCGGGCCATGGCATACAGGTCGGCATATTATCCAGACCTCCATTCTCCCATCCTCCCTCCGCATCATCAGGCTGATCAAAAAGCGCGACCCGACTCAGAGTGTGTGTGTGTGTGTGTGTGTGTGTGTGTGACGGACAGCGCGTAAACCCTGTCGGGGCGCCTCATCATCGCCTGTGGGACTCGTCGCCTGTGGAGATGACGGCGAGGAATCGCTCTCGCTTGCCTCCGATGAGTGACGAGGCGGCGATGAGAAGGTGCAAGTACAGGCCGTCCACGGCCGCCGTCGGGACCGAGAGGGTCCTCCATCGAGGTGCAGGAGGGATGTGGGTTTGCCAAACAAGATGCGACACCTATCCATTCTCTATTTATTTATCTATTATCTATTTTATTTCTCCTTCATATCTCTGACTTGTATTTCGTAAACCATGCGCGCATTTCATAACACGCCCAGATTCCAACAGGAATAAATCTCTCTCTCTCTCTCTCCCTCTCTCTCTCTCCCTCTCTCTCTCTCTCTCCCTCTCTCTCTCTCTCTCTCTCTCTAATATATCTATATGTGCCTGATCACCTGGGGACATGTCTATAGCTACAAAGATAATCCACACAGCAAAGATGAATGACTTATATCCCATTATCCCGCGTGTGTGCGTACGCTTCAGTCGTTGACCTCCCAGTGGTTTCCTGAACACGAGAACTCCTCCATTCGCCGTCATTTCCAATTTTAGATCAAAGAGGTCAACATAGAAAAGGTATCAAAACCAATTTGTGTTTCCAAAAAAGACCCTTGAGAAATAGTGGCTGGTGCGGTTTTTGATATGCACAAAGACACTTATCCCTTATCTCTCTTTTCAGAGAGAGAAAGAGGAGGAGATGGATAGAGGGTGAAGTGCTCCAGGAATCACTGCTGCCTCCCTGAGATATGATGCTGCTTGATTTTGATCATTGACATTTGCTTTTTCATGCATCCCGAAAAACAAGGCCTCCCTTCCATTAAGGAATTATTCAAATGACCTTCAACAGTGCATGTTTTCCTACAGTTTTGTTGTGGGAATATGAGAACACATACTGACATCTCAATTACTTATGCAAGGCTCAGAGTAGGCCCAGTGGATGCAATCACCGTGTGTGCAATCCTCAGTCATTCCGAATCACAGAGGCTCCCGGACAGACACACATAATTCAGACAAGTCGGACAGGATTTGCATACAAAGACTAAAAAACACCCCCCAAAAAATAGAGGGTATGAATAAAAAATGCACCACCTTGAGCGCGGAGAGAAGGTGGATATGTGAGGAGGGGGAGGAGGGGGAGGAGGGGAGGGCAGTAAATTGTTTTAAAAAGGTCTCACGTGTCATGTTGTGTACGGGTTAGACCGATGGAGACGGAGATGATACTGGAGCTGGCACTTCAGTGGGTACCTCCCAATAGAAGAAATGTTGATAACAATGTATTATTATTATTAATAATAATAAGATTAGGATTATTATTGATAAAGAACAATTTCCTAATTTTACCATTTTATGTAATAATATTTTTAAGAGAAAACATTGGTTAAATACAATGTATTATTATTATTATTAATAATAATAATAATAATATTATTATTAAGGATAGGATTATTCCTGATTATGAACAATTTTCAAATTTCCCATTTTATGGAATAATATTTTGAAGGGATAACATTGGTTGAAAACAATGTATTATTATTATTATTATTAATAAGGATAGTATTATTCCTGATTTTGAACAATTTTCAAATTTCCCCCCCATTTTATGGAATAATATTTTGAAGGGAAAACATTGGTTGAAAACATTGTATTATTATTATTATTACTATTATTACTATTGTTATTAAGATTAGGATTATTATTAATCATGAAAAATTTCCTAATTTTACCCTTTTATGGAATAATATTTTTAAGGGAAACAATTATTATCATTATTACAATTAGGATTAATATTAATAATGTACAATTTTCTTAATTTCCCCATTTTATTCAATGATATTTTTAAGGGAAAACATTGCTTACAATATTTATTTTCAGCAGCAACAACAACAAAAAATCAACATATTTAATATACTAATAATAATAAGTAACCGGTAATAATACAAAGCGGGCCTTTACTGTTGCCACCACCCTCCTGTCTAGATGCCCTCAGTGTACCACCACCACACACTCTCTGACACTGGAACAGACACTGTTGTCCATCTTTATCCCCTTAAAACCTGAGCCCCCCCCCCCACCTCCCCCTTCCGCCCTTCTGGAGGTGACACACTGTCTCATCGTTGCGTGATGGGTGGGTGGGGGGGGGGGGGTGGTAGAGGATTGGGCGAAGGGTTGGGATGGTTGAGGGCAGGCGTAGAGGTGGGGTGGGGGGGTCTACGTCATTAGCGTTGCGGCGGCGGCGGGGGCACCCTGACACATGTCACGGACAGCCAGCCGAGAGCTTCCACGTATGAAGCTGACACGCCGCGCATAACTTACCCCGAGACGCGATCTGCATGCCGAGTTGTTGATCTGTTGTGTTTGCTTTGGACACGGGCTTCTGTGGCAGGGGAGACAGGGGGGGGGGGTATTATGCAGGTGGGGGAGAGGGGCGAGAAGGAGGAGAGCCAAGGTGCAGAGGTGGCTGTGTGTGTGTGTGTGTGTGTGTAGGTGTGTGTGTGTTTGAGGGGGGGTGGAAGCATCTTGGTGTAGCACACACTGAAGGGGCGACACATTTGTCATGTCCACTGAGGAGCAACATACACACAAGCAAGTGCATTCAAATGCACTAATACAGACAACCCAGACTCACACACACACACACACACACACACACACACACACACACTGACGTGCACGTTCACTGTCTGGCGATGTGCATGTTGAGTCACAGGGAAATCACAACCGAGATCTGGTCCCTTAAGACACGTGTTCGCGAGTGAAAGTGAGTAATACTGTTGGCGTGACCTCCGTCAGGTTGTCCTCTGAGCCTCCGAGTTACACCGCGCCGCCGCCGCCACGTGATGTGTGCTTCAGTGAATAAAGCGTCAATTAAATATGTTGTTGTGTTGTTGTGTTGTTGTTGTATTGTAGTGTTGTTGTGTTGTAGTGTTGTTGTGTTGTTGAGTTGTTGTGTTGTAGTGTTGTTGAGTTGTTGTTGTGTTGTTGTGTTGTGTTGTTGTAGTGTTGTTGAGTTGTTGTTGTGTTGTGTTGTTGTGTTGTTGAGTTGTTGTGTTGTAGTGTTGTAGAGTTGTTGTTGAGTTGTTGTGTTGTAGTGTTGTTGAGTTGTTGTGTTGTAGTGTTGTAGTGTTGTTGTGTTGTTGAGTTGTTGTTGTGTTGTTGTGTTGTTGAGTTGTTGTTGTGTTGTTGAGTTGTTGTGTTGTAGTGTTGTTGAGTTGTTGTGTTGTAGTGTTGTTGTGTTGTAGTGTTGTTGTGTTGTTGTGTGTCCTCCCAGATGTGTTTACCTGGATGTGGTGCAGGTGCTCGGGTGATGACTATTCCAACATGTGTAAATATAAATAATAACATTGTAATTTCAATTAATCTGTGATTATCTTTTAGTGTTTTTGTGTGTGACTTTGTGTGTGTGTGTCTGTGGGAAGTGCTCATCACACATCAACTACCCCCACCCCCCTCTTCTTGCCTGGCTCGTTTACATGAATTATGCAAACCACCGGTCCTGTTTAGAGGAGCCCCCCCCCCCCCCCCCCTCTCATCGCGCTCCTAATCCCTGCCGTTGCCGCAGTAACCAAAATTAGACGTGACGGTGAGGTACAGTACGGACCCTCGGGGCCTGTTTCTGGACAGGCCTCATCCCGGGCAGCCTCGGACGAGGATCCGGAGGTCCTGTGAGCCTGTAGGTCACCTGTCCGCTGGTATTACTGTCCTGGTGCTGGTGCTTGATGGGAAATATTCATATTTCATTTGCGCTCCGTCTGCTGCCACGAACATTCAAGCCAGTCAGACGCAGATTGGGCCGGAGCATTCACCTGATGTCGGGGGGGAGGACACGGCCATCTTGTTTGAATGAACTTTATTGGTCTTGTCCCTTGACGTAACCGATGTGCTCTCATGTTTTTCAATTCAATTCAGTTTATTTTTTAGAGCCCGATATCACAATTTACGAATCCCCCTCAGAGGGCTTTACACTCATGTACACATACGACACCCCTGACCTTTGACCTTTCACATCGGATCAGGAACGACTCCCAGGGAAGAGGAAAAAAACCTTTCAGGGGGGAAAAACGAAAGTACGGACAGGAGAATAGACGTCATGTGACCAACATGAAGCATTACAGAGTTACATGAACACAGTCAATGATGTGATGGTTCTCGTACCACGGGGAGGTTGCTGGTTCCACTCCTGCATCTTTGTCCTGGCGGACATCCTGATGCATCCGTAGCTGGAGTCAAATTAAATGAACATAACATTCTTGCATCATGTATATAGATAGATAGATAGATATATACTTTATTAATCCCCAAGGGGAAATTTGTCATCACAGTAGCAGCACCAATAAACGAAACACACGAGAATAAAATATAAAATATAAAATATAAAAAACAGGGATGAAAGATATAGATGTATACAAGTAAAATATAAAATACAAAATGAAGTATATATATGTATATAAAATGGAACATATATGTATATATATAGTATATGTATATATATACACACACAAACAAATATAATACAATGACTGTGCAAAGTATACAAAGTAAAATATAAAATAAAATATATATGTATGTATATATATACAACATATATGCATACACAATACAATACTAATGACTGCAGTGTAAAATTAAATTAAATATAAAAATATTTAATATAGACAGAGTGTGCAAAATGCAAAGTGTGTGTATGTGTGTAGTGTAAATAAATGAAATGTGTGAGGTGCAGATCAACATAGTTAACATCTAGAAACAAAATTAACTTTATTAATAAAATGGTTAAGTTTAAGTCTGTAAATAACTTTGATCAGGGTTAAAGGTCGTCAAATAATTGTAATTTTTTAATTTTAAACAAGGCTTTAAAGCCACTGACGTGTCATGACTCGGGAGATGGAATATTAATACGTTATTAACTTTACATTACGGGGCGGCTGTAGCTCAGTGGGGTCAGGGGGTCGTCCTGCAACCCCAAGGTCGTCGGTTCGAGCCCCGCTCTCCCCATTAGTTGCAAGTGGAAGTGTCCTTGAGCAAGGCACTGAACCCCCAGTTGCTCCCCGGGCGCATCACTGCAGCCCACTGCTCCGTCATAACTAAGGAGGGGTTACATGCAGAGAGTACATGTCGTTGCCTGTGTACATGAACTCTGTGCAATGACAACAGATTGAATCCAGTTATTAATACCGCTGGATAAACAGGTATTTATGTTATATATTTATGTTGTTTTCCTTCTGCATCGTCAGCATACAGAACACGGTCACATGTCCCGGTCCACAAACCTTCATCAGGGGCGATGCGTACGCAGAGCATCTCGTATCAACACATCCACGACCTTTAGTACACATGTTTGGCACCTGCAAAATAATGTGTGTGGGCCGTCTCCAGCCTGTACCCTTTCATTTTGGTAATAGCCCAATTGGAAATGTATTTTCTTTTGACATCATATTCACAAATTTGAAGAAAGGAAAAAAAAACCATGCAGCCTGTAAAATATATCAAAGGCTGTAAATGCGTCGCAGCCCGTAGTAAACAAAGTCAACACCGACACAACAAGGAGGCCAATAAACTGCCTGAATCACCATTCATCATGTGGCTTTAGAAATGGTTCTCTGTAAAAAATCCCTCTGTGAAATTTATGTTGGGGTTTTAAATTCTTGGAACTGAATAACTTCATTTATTCCACAAAGAAACTTCTTTGAAACACGACCGACGGCGATTCAAAGGCGGCGGCGTTCGTTTACGATTGAAATCAGATTGTGTGGAATTTGTAATATTTGGCTCCGAGGCTTTTTTTTAAGCGACGAGATTTTAGGGGGGGGGTGGGGGGCCCGGGTAGACGTTTGCTTGTGCCGAATACAAAGATGTGGCGAGGCGGCGTAACATCTATTTAGCATCGAGACTTCATCCCACGCGGGACGGGATCCGGATGATCCGTCCTCCACGGCCCTGATGGGGGCTCCTCCCTCACCACGGCGACTCAATACCTCGTTGTTAGTTTTTCGCGTGTGGGGGAGTTTTCCAACGGTCTGAAAAAAACCTGCAATGGAAGCTTTTTTTATGGAGAGTTTTAGTGTCACGTAAAGCTCTAAATGCTGTTTCTAAGACTTATATAAAATGATTATTTCCCAGAGGATTTAGACCTCGGGGGCACGTATCGTACATCCATTCCCCTCCTGTAAAGAACTCCGATGTGTTTGTTTGGAATCCCCGCTTTACTCCCAGCCAGCTCAATCACGGCTCCCTGGTGACCCTCCATTAGCATTATTGGTTTTCGTAGTCAGAGGTTGCTGACAGGGTTTCTTGGACTGCAATGAAGACAGAGGACTATCAAGAGGGGCCTTTTTGTTGCTGAGATAAATAACTGACGTCCACGCTGGAGAGGCCTCGGTACAACTGTGGCAGTAGATTTCCTTTTTTAAAATTTATTCAATACTGTAGGTGTTGGAAAAAGTCAAATTTATGATTACCAATAGACATTTGTTCATTCTCCAGATGCAACCGTGTTCACTTTGCTTCGGGCCCCTATGCTGCGTCCTCGTGTGAGTTCACTCGCGTGATTATTTGTGGATTATTCGTTTCATTCGCTTCATTCGCTTCATTCGCTTCATTCGTGGCTTAGAGGGGGCGGGGCTTATCTCTGTGGCTTTACTCCGTGGAAAAAGTTCGCATTTCCGCCATGCATCACGGAAGAACTAACCACCACTACTTCTGCTTTATACTTGTTGAGGACGTCCCATAAACATCGGAACATCCAACACCCTCATGTTTGGGTTCATAAGATTAATATCATATGTATATATATATATTTATATATATATATTTATATATATACATCTTTATATTTCTATATACATGGATATATATATACAGGACTGTCTCAGAAAATTAGAATATTGTGATAAAGTTCTTTATTTTCTGTAATGCAATTAAAAAAACAAAAATGTCATGCATTCTGGATTCATTACAAATCAACTGAAATATTGCAAGCCTTTTATTCTTTTAATATTGCTGATTATGGCTTACAGCTTAAGAAAACTCTAAAATCCTATCTCATAAAATTTTAATATTTCCTCAGACCAAGTAAAAAAAAAGATTTATAACAGCTGAGTGTTTGTCAAGGCTCAGGAAACCCTTGCAGGTGTTTCGAGTTAATTAGACAATTCAAGTGATTTGTTTAATACCCTACTAGTATACTTTTTCATGATATTCTAATATTTAGAGATAGGATATTTGAGTTTTCTTAAGCTGTAAGCCATAATCAGCAATAAATCAGAATAAAAGGCTTGCAATATTTCAGTTGATTTGTAATGAATCCAGAATGCATGACATTTTTGTTTTTTTAATTGCATTACAGAAAATAAAGAACTTCATCACAATATTCTAATTTTCTGAGACAGTCCTGTATATATATACATATTTATATATACTGTATATACATATATATTTCTATATACATATATATATATATATGTATATTTATATGTAGACATATATATAAATATATATATATGTAAATATATATATGTACATTTATATATGTATATATATATGTACATATATATATATGTATATATATACATATAAATATACAAAAATTCGTAAAGATTTTGCTGTGAAGGCAGCATTAATCCTATCTTTAAGAACACCTGACCGCTGCAGTATTTTAGTTTTAAGAAACAAGAGTTACTAAAAGGTTAAATGAAGCAGACCGCCATTGCACGGCAGCTTGCATGTCGTTGTCCCGTTGTTATTCTGAGCCTGTTCATTTCCCAGCCTCATTGGAGCGGTCCATCTGTTTCTCAAAGGTTAGCTGCTTACCAAGCCTACGTTTCCTCACGGTCCTCGAGCGTTTACAACATGCAGTGGGTTGTCATCGACAGGAAAAAAAGTTTGTCTTTCTCCGCTGGTGAAAGACGAAATTTCAGGTTTTGTCACAACATGTTTGATCGAAATAACCGCAGAGGAAAATGTAAACCTGAGATAAACGCGGGGGATCGAGGAGCAACGAATTGAATATGGTAAGACGCGTCTAAAAGTCAACAATTATTGAAAGATTATTTTTCTACGATCAATCAGGGAGAGTGGCTTCTCGCCGTTCATGGTCTGCAGGTGAGTGAAGCTGTGGTGAACGTGGAGCGGACAGACAGTCCAGTTAGCGTCGCGGTGGGAAGGGAGGAAGCTGCAGTTGCTGGGTGTTGATTTATTGGACAGCCTGTCACGTCCTTATGCCTTCGAGATAATTTTACTTCACACACTTGTCTGTGTGTATGTGTGATTTTCAACAGCCATTATAAGCGATTTATAGATGGATCCTACTGGTTCATGAAGGCCACCATTTTGCTTCGAGAATCGGTGGTTTGGAGAAATAATTTCCGACATTAATATATTTAACTAACAAAGACCACGTCGATAGTGATGTGAGTTTACAGTTGGATTATTGTGAATAAATGAATGAAGGAATGATTATCGTCCGGGACGAGAAGGGTAGAAGGGTCGTGGAGAGCGGGTTGGAGGGCTGCGATTGGAGACTGCTGGCGTCCGGTGGTTAGAGAGAACGGAGGGGGTGGAGACTCGTGGGAGTGGAGACTCGTAGGGGTGGAGACTCGTGGACATTCGTGGGGGTGAAGACTTGTGGGGGTGGAGACTTGTGAAGACTCGTGGGGGTGGAGACTCGTGAAGACTCGTGGGGGTGGAGACTCGTGGGGGTGGAGACTCGTGAAGACTCGTGGGGTGGAGACTCGTGGGGGTGGAGACTCGTGAAGACTCGTGGGGGTGGAGACTCGTGAAGACTCGTGGGGGTGGAGACTTGTGAAGACTCGTGGGGGTGGAGACTCGTGAAGACTCGTGGGGGTGGAGACTCGTGGGGGTGGAGACTCGTGAAGACTCGTGGGGGTGGAGACTCGTGGGGGTGGAGACTCGTGAAGACTCGTGGGGGTGGAGACTCGTGAAGACTCGTGGGGGTGGAGACTCGTGAGGACTTGTGGGGGTGGAGACTTGAAGACTGTGGGTGAGACTCGTGAAGACTCGTGGGGGTGGAGACTCGTGGGGGTGGAGACTCGTGAAGACTCGTGGGGGTGGAGACTCGTGGGGGTGGAGACTCGTGAGGGTGGAGACTCGTGAAGACTTGTGGGGGTGGAGACTCGTGGAGACTTGTGGGGGTGGAGACTCATGGGGGTGGAGACTCGTGAGGACTCGTGGGGGTGGTGACTCGTGGAGACTTGTGGGGGTGGAGACTTGTTGAGACTTGTGGGGGTGGAGACTTGTGGGTGTGGAGACTTGTGGGGGTGGAGACTTGTGACGACTCGTGGCGGTGGAGACTCGTAGGGGTGGAGACTTGTGGAGACTTGTGGAGACTCGTGGAGACTCGTAGGGGTGGAGACTTGTGGAGACTCGTAGGGGTGGAGACTTGTGGAGACTCGTGGCGGTGGAGACTCGTGGGGGTGGAGACTTGTGGGGGTGGAGATTTGTTGAGACTCGTGGCGGTGGAGACTCGTAGGGGTGGAGACTTGTGGAGACTCGTGGCGGTGGAGATTTGTTGAGACTCGTGGCGGTGGAGACTCGTGGGGGTGGAGACTTGTGGAGACTCGTGGCGGTGGAGACTCGTAGGGGTGGAGACTTGTGGAGACTCGTAGGGGTGGAGACTTGTGGAGACTCGTAGGGGTGGAGACTTGTGGAGACTCGTGGCGGTGGAGACTCGTGGGGGTGGAGACTTGTGGGGGTGGAGACTTGTGGAGACTCGTGGGGGTGGAGACTTGTGGAGACTCGTGGCGGTGGAGACTCATAGGGGTGGAGACTCGTGGAAACTCGTGGGTGGGGGTTGTCTCTTCTGAAGCCTGGCGGTGCAGTCCCTTATTGTTCCTGTAGTCCTGTCGAAGAGAAACGGGAAGAGAAGAACAGGGATGGAGGGATGGAGGGAGGGAGGGATGGAGAGATGTCAGAGCTGAGACGAAGAGCGAGTGAACAGGCTCGACGTGTTTAAGTTCTGAGGACTCGGATGATTGGCTGAGAGAGGGGGCGTGGCCTTCGTTCCCGAACTATGTTTGTAAGACACCATTTTGGTTTTTTTCCCACACAAGGTGACAACGCCACCACGAAGGAGGCGTTGTCACCTTGTTTCCAGAGACAGAATGATGTCATCCGTCTGTTGAAGAACGACTTGAGGCTAGTTTTTTACTAAAGTCCTTTCCCGCTCCCACATGGCGCTTGTTGATAATATCCGGTTTGCTTGGCGGCTGAACGATGCGTGGAAGCAGTGGAGGGTCTCGCAGGCCGACGGTGGCCCCTTAAAATGTGACTGATGGTCAAACATCTGCTCGCTGTTTTTTATTGCGAAACATCGAAAAAACGGAAAAATAAGAAGCCGGTTGCCACGGTGACTTTTTTTGTGCCCCACAGAGTTTGTGAATTCCGCTTCCTGTTCCTGAAGCGTGAATGGAAGTGACACCGTGCGACGGCGCTACCGACACATTTTCATCCACGGCTAGCCCCACCCAACCTTTTCTGACAACCGGCACCCTCCCCCCCCCTCCCCCCCACCTCCACCCACCTCGCCACCCTGCTTCTCCTTTGTTAAGCCAAGCTCGGAGTGCCATAGACACAGATGAAGGCGTGGAGAAAACACATGCCAAAAAGGCCCCCCTGCCACTCTCACTCTTGCACAGCGACAATGATAGGCTGTCATCACACAGCGATCAGCACTGTCACCCACAACATTGCCGTGCACAAACACACACACACACGCACACATATACACACACACAAGTGCGGGCATGCACGCGAGACACATGCGTCCACACACACACACACAAACGTGCATACACACATACACAGGACCCACGGCTGTGAAAATCCGCACCAGCCTCGACAACACTGACAACCAAGTCACTGCTGTCACTTCAGTTATTTTTACACTGGGGTCTGACAACACATCAAAAATCCCTCTCGCTATGGGAACAACATGAGACCACTGCATCAAGCCCATTAGACGCCACGTGTCACATCAAATATCTAATTATCTGCTATTCAATATTCCCAATTAAGTTAGAGATGTTCACCATGCACATCCGCAGAATAATTCACGGCCGTGTTGTGTATGCTAACGGAGATGAGAAGCCCGGCTTGGCTGTGGAGAAAGAAGAAGAAGAGGAGAGAAAATAAATAAATAAAAATAGAAACCACAGCTGCACTGCTGTCCTGGTGACAGTGAGCAGGCTGAGGTGGATCCTGGAGAGAGTGATCGCTTGCTGTGGTTCAGTCCCGTTTTCTGCAGATACAATCTGACCAGAAACAAAGAGAAAGTGAGAGACACAGTGTGAGCCAGTTATTCTAGTATTTTTTTTGTGACTGGAGGAGGAAGAGTTAACTTTCTTGGCCCTGGCGGCTGTCAGCAAGCAGAAGGCAGCGATGTGATGAGTCTGATTGGCGGCCGATGGCGGTGACATCAGTGGCGGGGCTGTGCGATGGATGCCATCTTGGCCGGCTTGTGATGTGCGGTTTGTCGCCCGGGCTACACGAGGAAGGAAAGCCTTGAAAATACTGCTGGCTGTCACTCAAAGACAAATGTGGTGTAGTTCCCCCCCAAAAATAAAAAGGCCTTCACCAAATACCTTTTTGTTTGTCTCCTTGTCGCAGCCACTAAGGACGTGATCCACCGTGTTGGTTGCAAGTACAACGATAAACTGCTGTTGGCGAAAATCGGTGCAATCGTCGTTTATCTGTAGTGTAGAGCTCACTGCTACACCATTACAAGTGATTCAAGAAAGCCTTCAACAAATAAACTATGTTTGTTGATGGTTATATTTTTATAAATGCAAAGCCTTGTGACTGAGTGAGTGGGCGGGCCTGCTGTGTTGGACCGCGTTAGCTAGAGACTAAACCAGAGTCTGAACCAGAGTCTGAACCAGAGTCTGAACCAGAGTCTGAACCAGAGTCTAAACCCCCCCCCCCCCCCATACATCCCTTGTATGTTTGTAGCCTGAAGCGAGGATCGGCGTCTCATCGCAGACAGTCGGGGGCAGGGTCAGCGTTGCCTGCAGGCACACGGGCGGGGTGGGGTGGGGGGGGGGGCTGCAGCTCATTTCATCCCTCGACCGAACATCTACGAGAGCAGAAGCCCCGGCTTGTATCTGCTGACCAGTAAGTAACGCAATAACATCAGCAAAGCCCACCGATGAGCGGCGGCGGGCGAAACGAACGAGGTCGCTTCGCCGTTAACCTCGGACGGTACGCGGAGGAGACACGTGCGACATTTAAAAATAGATAAATGTGGTAACACTTGAAGAGGTGCTCATTTGAGCATTATTAGAAGGTTACAGTGCACGGGGCCACGATCCAACCACTGCACACTGCTGCCATGACGATGGCCGCAACACGTCGACCAATTAATCTCATTGTCATTTATAAAATAAAATAAATCACGAGTAAATGCATTTTGGCCCTCTGCAAACATGCTCCGGTTATTTAATTGTGCTGATTAGAAAATGATGGTCAGATGGTTTCGTTTTATCTATTTTATTTTCAATGAATGTAGCTAGGGAGCTAGGTAGCTAGGGAGCTAGGTAGCTAGGGAGCTAGGTAGATAGGGAGCTAGGGAGCTAGGTAGCTAGGGAGCTATGGAGCTAGGGAGCTAGGTAGCGATGTCGTAAGAGGTCAACTTGGTGCACGGCTGTGATTGGTCAACAGACCCTCTCAAGATTTTAAAAGATTCATTTCAAAGGAGTTTTTGTTCAATGGAGTTAATTTAACAATCGTAATAACATCATATAATATATAATAATAAATAACTAATAAAGGGTTTGGATTACTTAAAGTACAATTTGTGTCATTCTTTTAATTCTAAATTCATTTGTACATTAATATAGTCCCCAGAGGATGAATCCTACTTCTTCACTCACTCCTGTGAAATATGTGAAGCTCGTTTTATTTATAGCACGAGCAAACATTAGCACGCTAACACAACATTGTCGCGGCGTTGGCACGCTGACGTTAGCTCAAAGCGCTGCTGTCCCCGTGCACAGCCTGTGAGACGGCTGCAGACATAACAACCGATGCCCCTCTGACGGTGAAGACGGCGTCTCCTCAAAGTTAGTCCGATATCGTCATGAAGTAACGACATCATTTGGTCACGGCTGAATATTTATTTATTTAATTACACTATGTGCTAATCTAGTTTGTGTTATTTGCATTATTAGTGAAGGGTGTTAGGTCTAACTCCAGTTTAATCTGAGACTAACGTGTGTGGTTGTTATTGTGTAACTCAATGAAAATATAGGCAGAAAAAAAAGATGATAGCTTTAAATTAGATGTTTTTTTCTCTTGAATAAATCGAGAATATATCCTCCTACAAGACTAAAACTTGAAATTGGTGGTTTTTAATCTTGAAACTATTGCACTTAAAGTACTTTTCAGGCTTAAATACCGTTGAGGTAGTCGACACATTTTCATAATGTGATTATGAGGCGCACGGTTCCTCTTGTATGTTAGTAAACACATTGTTTTAGATCTTTGTTGATGCTAATTATAATATGTAGAAGTCATACAAAACATTTTTTATACTTCAGTAGAAGTCATAGAAAACATTTTTCTACATGGTATTTTGTATTAAATTAAATCATCTGGCGATCGTTATTTGGAAGTAGACGCAACAAAAAGCTGCATTTTATATTCCCCCCTTTGCGAAAACGTAGATCTGTTGGGCGCCGCGTGTGTCTGGCTGTAGGAACCAAGACGAAGGGCACGTCTCCACGACTTTGGTCCTTAATGAGGCCGGTTCTGGCTTTTTAAAAAGCGAGACAACGTCCTTATCAGACGCGCTCTCCCCCGGGATTGTCACCCTTTGCGGAGTACGTTTCCACGTAAGAGAGATTTCCTGACACAAAGGCATCTCTCGTCTATTTGCAAAGCTTCTTGAAGTGTTTATCCACCAGAACTGACAGAGAGCTGACTTTAATTAGCACCGTCTCCCTTTTTTACCTCCCTCCCTCCCTCCCTCTTCCCCCCCACCCCTCACCCTCGTCAGATTGCATAACTTCGAACTGAACCGTGTAATAGTTTTTTTGAAATTCACTGATGTTTTTGAAGGACCAGTTCATAGAGAGAGATGGAGAGAGAGAGAGAGAGAGAGAGAGAGAGAGAGAGAGAGAGAGATGGGGAGAGCGAGCCGGCTGCTCTCCTCATTTATGGCACATAATTAAAACTAAATGACAATTCCACTCTCTCCTATTTAATTAACCACTTTAGATAAAGCAAACACGGATACAGTATGGTACAGAAAGACACACAAACACACACACACACACACACACACACGCACACAAACCATCGCACAGAAGCAGGTCACACCCCCAAAGTCTTATTAAACCCCATAATATTTCAATCTGGGGCTTTACCGACTCCGGAAAGGGAAAGCCGCCCCTCCCTTGATACTTTATTTTTTTGTGGGGGGGGGTGGGGATGTCAGTCAACGTGACACCCGGTAAATACTCTCTCTCTCTCTCTCTCAAGCTCCCGTTTCAGCGACTCTCCCCCCCCCCCCCCCCCATCCGTCCAATCATTTGTGAGTTTTTCTCAGTGTTAATGATGAAGGGTTTAATTCATCATAACAGTATTCGCACAACCTCTAATTAGCGGCAACACTCGTACAACAATGCCAGCGTTATCTCCTCATGCAAATGAGCTCTCAGTCTGTTGCGTTTGCTAATTTTATGAAACGCCGGGGCGATAACTACGCAGCCTGTGCTAATCTTCCCCGCGTTTAACCCCGGTTTTGTTTTTAATCCGCCATCCACAACAAACAAACAACAAACAATAATCCCATTATCGGCATGGTGATTCTTCCTCTATTGACTTTTGACGTTTTTTTCCCCTTCTAATTTCGCTCTAATTTAATCTCAGTTATGAGCCGAGGGAAACGCGCGCACCCCTTCCGTATACGTCCAGATCGTGGGTCGAGATGATCGTCGATACGAGTCCCCCGACGGTGGCCCGGCGATAACATCCGTATCGCATCATCGTGCAATGCTGTTGCCTTATACCACGGCGAAGCTGCAGGACAACGGATCAAATTCAATTAGCGCCACGCCGAAGTGTGTCGAGGCGTATTGTGGCGGATTTCATCGCTATTTCGTCTCCTACCATGTACACTCGCGATGTTCACGCGTGTGATCGAAGCAAAGCGGTGTGTTCATCGTGTGTGTGTGTGTGGGGCGGTCGGTGGTGGGGGTCTGGCTTGTTTTGGCCCCGGGTTCACTCACCTTGTCCATATTGACAGCTCCTGCAATTAGGGGCCAACACTGTGAGGGATCCCTGTGGTTAGATTAGTGAGAGATGAATGCTCTTTGCCTGAGTGTGAATGTGTGTGTGAGTGAGTGTGTGTGTGTGTGTGTGTGTGAATGCGTTTTGCTGTTAATGATTAACCACTCGACCTGCAGTCACTGTGGGAGAAAAGCACAAATAACACCATCAACCGCCGTGGTAGTTTTTACTCTTACTCGGCCATTCGAATACACTTACTGTCTCAGTGTGACATCAAAGCATCTGTGAGTCATTGGTAGATATTTCATTACCATGACGACATGGATTGTGTGTGTGTGTGTGTGTGTGTGTGTGCGTGGAGGCCTACTTGTGTTAAACTGACGCTCCGCTGTGACGGGTCATTTTCAGGGACCTCATAGCGAGGACCACCAACACTCATTTCACAAAGTGGCCGGCGAGGTCACGCACTTCATATTCTGTGAGTGTACCTGGGTGAAAGGTGAGTGTTGAGAGCAGGCCGCCATGTTTAAAATCGAGACATTCTACACAGAGACTCTTTTCTTTTTCTTTTTTTCTGACCGCAAACGAAATCTTTTGATCTGGTCTTCCATCTCTCCCAGTGACGGACAAGAGAGAGAGAGTGAGAGATACGAGCCACCGTGGACCAACCGCATAGTCAAGAACGTGTAGAACATTTATAGTATACGCTTAAATAACAGTCAAACCAGGTGGGGTCATCTTTCACCCTAGTGGACAAAAGGTGTATGACAGCTGGAAGAACAATTCGAGTTAAAGAGCATTTTTTTGCATTCTTGCCTTCAGAATTCATGTTTGTTTACATGGGCCACACATTTCATCACCACTGATTTGTTTTTAACTTGTTAATATATCATATACAGTAGTTTTTAATCTCTTATATTCAGTAGTATTTCGTTTTTTAGGTTTGCCGTTTGAAGAAAAAAAATTACTTCCACGCCATTTCCCCCAGGTCCATGGGTATTGTCGTACATGTTTGAGAGCGCGCGGCTTTGGATACGACTTTATATGTGTAATAACACGATGACGGCAAACCAAGAAGGTGTCAACTCCACGCTGGCCTTCATCAGTAACCGTCTTCATCACTACCTGTTGAGGTGAGGGCCTGGAGACGGCGCCGCGCCGGTGAGCTGGCGTGACCGGGTCGGACTGGAGACAATTACAGGGTCTGTAAGGTGCCGGCGTCGGGGGGTGAGATGTTAAAGAGGGAAGGGGGGGATTGAGCGTGTGTTGACATCCTCTACCAGCCATCCCCTAAAGATGTAATGACATCTCATAATTAGCATCATGTCCCAACTTGTCTGCTGCTTTTAGCTGTCACACCGTATTTGTCTGAGCCTCAGCCAATTACAGCGGGGGGGCAAATAGAGGCTCACACGATCGGCCACATCCCGTTTGCTGCGATGCCCTCTTGACAACATGAGGCTTGACATAATGATCGTATACGCGCTCAGATATTCAATCTGGAGTTAAACACAAGACCGCTGACGCTGGCTTTGTGTTGAGGAGAAGAAGAAGAAGAAGAAGAAGACATAGAAGAAAAAGAAGAATAATCAGAATCAGGGGAATGAAGAAGAAGACATAGAAGAAAAAGAAGAAGAAGAAGAGGAATAAGAAGAAGAAGACATCTAAGAAAAAGAAGAAGAAGAAGAAGAAGAAGAAGAAAAAGAAGAAGACGAAGAAGAAGAAAAAGAAGAAGAAGAAGATGAAGAAGAAGAAAAAGAAGAAGAAGAATCAGGGGAATGAAGAAGAAGAAGAAGAAGTAGCAGAAGAAGAAGAAGAAGAAGTAGAAGCAGAAGAAGAAGAAGAAGAAGAAGTAGAAGTAGAAGAAGAAGAAGTAGAAGAAGAAGAAGAAGAAGTAGAAGTAGAAGAAGAAGAAGAAGTAGAAGCAGAAGAAGAAGAAGAAGAAGAAGAAGTAGAAGCAGAAGAAGAAGAAGAAGTAGAAGCAGAAGAAGAAGAAGAAGAAGAAGAAGAAGAAGAAGAAGTAGAAGCAGAAGAAGTAGAAGCAGAAGAAGAAGAAGCAGAAGAAGAAGAAGTAGAAGCAGAAGAAGAAGAAGAAGAAGAAGAAGTAGAAGCAGAAGTAGAAGAAGCAGAAGAAGAAGAAGAGTGTATTTGGTGTCATGGCCCTTCTCTCCAGAAAGAGGCCCAGGAACATTCCTCCTGAAGCTAGCTTGGTGGTTGACGTAGCGTTAGCTTCACAGCCCGTCTTCAAACCCTCCCCTCCGGAGCAGAGGAGCTGAAACACAAAGCTAACCAGCTAACAACAGCCTCCTCCGTCCCCTCGCCGCTCGGCGCCCACAGCAACATGCAAACGAGCTGTGACGGTGTTAAACATTCAGAGGGAAATTCGTTTGCAAAAATGTCGCTTGGTGTGACCGGGCCTTCAAATATGGAAAAATAAATAAATACGTTTGTCAGTTTTCAGCCCGGTCAGAATCTGTCTTCATACTTCACTGCAATTTACCAACATCTCACACTCTTGATCACTGTGATATCTTCCAGGCTGTCGCGTTGATACGGAGAGACAAGCAGCTGAATAAACCCGCATCTATTCGTCAGATCTGCTTTAATCCATCTCCGGGTGATTCCCACCCGATCCGCCGAGCATCCGAGTCTCGGCAGCCTTATATATAATGTATCTGAACAGAGAAGAAATGGATGTGACAGAGTCAGTAGTTACTATGATCAAATATCATAGCTGGAGGCTAACTGGGCATCAGGGCCCTCTGACAGACACCCTCCACGGGGAATGAAGGGAGAGAGGGGGGGGGGGGGGTATAAGGTAAAGGATGGCTGTGTGTCGGTATAAATCACCATTGCGGAGGCTAATCTCTCAGGGTCTCTGGCAGGATAAATACTTTGCTTATAGATCCAACGCGCCTCAGCCTCCGCCGCTCGGCGGGCACACGGCCTCCCTGGGCCCCCCACCCCCTTTAAATCATCCCTCATTCTCATCTTTTTTCTCTCCTCTCCCTCCTTTCAAACCGCTGAGAGGCCGGCTGTGTGACTGGAAGAGGGATGAGAGAGACGTCATTCTCATTTCTCTTTATTTCCTCACCGCGAGTGAAAAAAAGAAAATTAACTCCCTCAGCCTCTGCAAGTCTTTGGCGCTCATATCTCATCTTTAAGTCGAAATCAGAAGGTAACTCGGAGACGGCGGGGATGAGACGATTCCCTTTGTTATGAACGCGCCACGATACCTTGAGACGAGGCAGAATATGCAGATTCATCCACGAGAAGCTAACGGTAAAACAAGAGACATTTCTCTCTCTCTCTCTCGCCCGATGACAGAATATTTTCCCTTTTTTTTATACAAAAAGTAAAGACTTTCCCCGGGAACACTTGTTTCAGGAGATGCATTCAGCAGAGCGCCGGTCACGCGGCTCTCCCTCACACTCTCCCGGCGCCCATGAAGTGGCGACGCCGCGATAGAATTAGCCTCCCTCCATTGTTCCTGCAGTGACAGGGAGCGTTCTCCTCATTTTCCCGGACAGTTCACTCTATTGTTCTAACCCTTGCTGTACAACTAGATCCCGCTCTCCATTTTGCATTTGCATGTCCCCTGCTTCACCCCTTTCATCTCTGCAAAAGGTAAAGACACCCTCCCCCTCCCTTCGCCGGCCTTCCTCTCCTCCCTTCTTCATCCCTCCCTCCCTCCTTGCTCTGGGTAATCTGGCCCTGTCTGTAACGGTGGAGGTGCTGCCTGATTGAAACAAACGGCCGCTGATTGCTGATCAGCCAGCTGTAAAGCCTGGCAAGGATATGAGCTAATGGAAAAAATGGACCTGATTTGAGAGGCGCTGAGCGTCGCTCACCCCGCTGGCCCTGCTGTCCCCTGCTGTTACCCTCTATCCCTCCATCCCTCCCTCCTCCCGCTCCTATCAGCCCCTCCACCCCCAACCTGTCGGCCTATCAGTGTCAGCCGTCCTTACACGGGAGGGAGAGAGAAACAGGGGGAGATGTAAAGGATTGGTTGGGGCTGGCTGTTTAATAGAGGTATAAGAGGGATAGTAGCAGACGTGTGGAGGTTGATTTAACGAGTGTGTACACGTGCATATGTCTGTGTGTATTCATTAAACAACTTAAACACAACGTAAATATGCTGAGTCTGAACTGAAAGTACTTGATCGGATCTCAGAAACAGAGTACATGTGCATGTGCGTGAGTAAGGAAACGTCTCACCGACCGAGCGAGACACAGCTATCAGGTATAAGTCCAATCCTTTTCCATCTAAAGTGTAATGTTAAGTAGCCTAATATGTTATTTTATAAGTATTATTTTTACAAAGACAGATGTTGTACTTTTTGGCAATTATATTTGATATGCTTAGTATGACCTGAAAGTACTTGATCGGATCGCAGAAACAGCGTATACTGCTTTTAATGTGTGCTTTTCTACATTCTTATTTGCTTTTATCGTTTGTTTTTATTGTAATTTTAGTTATTTTTATTGCATATCTTGTAGGATATTTTAACTACGTGTTGTAAAGCGTCTTTGAGTATTCTGAAAAGCGCTATAGAAATGAAATGTATTATTATTGCTATATGATAATATATTAACCGGCCTGACAGCTACCTTGATATAGTGAATATGGAACTTTCAATAGCCAGAATACACGGTGCTAAAGAAAGAACTATCTTATCCTGGTCCACGGCTTGAAGCAACATTCAACAATATATATCATTGTAAAATAATATAATACATTCCCTTCTATAATATCTGGAGATGTATGAGAGGGGTGGGCGTCGCCAACAGTGGGATGGGGGTACATTTACAGTATCTATGTGTTTATTAGGGTATGCAGATATGTGCATATATGTACATGTGTGTGCAGGTTTTTGCATGTCCACCCGTATTTATATATATTCTTTTTTATTTAATTTTAATTTTTTATTTTAATGTTTTTGTCTGAGTAATTTTGTATACGCACAATGTGTACATCTTTTTATAAGTATTATTTTTACGAAGATATACGTGGTACTCTTTGGCAGTTATATTTGAGAGGTTGTTGAATTTAAATTCTCAAAAAAATGCAAGCTACGCAATTTAGCACGAGCTAGCAGCTCCTACGTTAGCATAGTTTTGCTGATTGGGAAACATGTCTGACTTCTGCTGTTTAACAGTTAAGCTAGCTTCCAAAGCAGAGGACCTGAGGTGGAGAACGTGCCGCTAGCCAAGCTGCTGCCGCTCAGGCTGCTAGCTTAACCGCCACTATCTAGCTAGTCACTAGCGCTATCTGCCTTAGCTCTAGCTAGCAACGCAGTTTTACTCGCTGTGGGTGTTATCGGATACAGCGTCTGCATTAGCGAGGGGGGGGGGACACCTATTTCACCAATTGCCTATATCATTCTAATGATGTAAATATGAAAATAGCGGTAGCTAATCATTCTGGAGTATCGTAGTCTAGTTTTATAATATTGCTTTAACGTCCTTTGAGTCACTTTTTGTAGCAGGAGTACAACGGGTGCTCTACTGGCACACAAAGGGAAATTGGTTCACATAATGGAGCACTTAGGCCACGATGAACATCTTGTGTTTATTTCTTTTGCACATTTTGATAATTCATTTCGATGCATACAAAGGCACAAAGTAGAACACTCTGACCCCCCCCCCCCTCCTCCTCCTCCCTCCCCCCCGCCATCTTGTAGGATCAGCGCTAAAGTGGGTAATAATTGCCCGTGGCAACTCATTAGAATTGGTGATTTGGTGAAAGTAAAGTGGAAAAATAAGAGAAAACACACAAATAAACGTGTGCGCATACAAATGGCGCGCACACACACACACACACACACACACACGAGCAAGCCCACGCAAACATCTGCAATGCCAAGATTTAAAAAAATTAAAATCTTCATGACCCTGTGCACAGAATTAGCCACAGGGCCAGCAGACCTGCATCAGAGCGCCGCATCGTAACAGAGAAGAACTCTAATTGGGGGTCATTATTGAAGCTGGGAGTGGGAAAGGGCTGAAGACTCTCTTTCACTCCTCCTTCCTTCTTTTCATTTTATTTGACAGGCACAGTAAATTAAGAAAGTGGTGATATTTAATACCTTTTAACCTCCTCGAGACAGTTTTCTGATCAATTACTCGAGCGGGGCTGTAATTGTTAGCCTGGATAATATAGAATACTATTAACTTTTTAAAAATTAAGTTAGTTCTCTGCATTTATCCCCAGTTTATTTATTAAGGAGGCTGGCTGTGTGCGCTGGAGGAAGCAGGGGGGGGTTCAGTGCCTTGCTCAGACAGGACACTGACTTGCAAAAGAGGGGGGGAGCGGGACAACCCCCAACCCTTTGCAGGTGGGCCTCTTACCCCACTGAGCTAAAGCCGCTAAAGCCGCCCCTTTGATTCCACATGTGAGAGAGCAGCGCGAAGATGAAGTCCTGAGTGCAATTACCTTAAACCCCTCAAGTGTACTGGTGTCTGGAGAGGACATTATGGAAGGAGAGAGTCCGTGAGAGAACGGGGGGGGGGAGAGAGAGAGAGAGAGAGAGAGAGAGAGAGAGAGAGAGAGAGAGAGGAGGAGATGATGTGAGATCATCTGACAGCGATGAGTAAACCCTGTTTACAGCGAGCATTAGCATGTGTCTCGTGTGATCCCATCGCGAGCTGACGGCTCCGAGCGCCTCCGCTCACACCTGGCGTCGGGATGCGTCGGGATGCGTCGGGATGCGTCGGGATGCGTCTGGATGCGTCTGGATGCGTCTGCACGAGCGCCACGGCCGACCGCCAGCGCAAAATTAACACATGCGTCGGGCGTTGATTTGAACCGGCGGGAGGTGTAACCCCTGTGAGATGTCTCCTGGTCAATGAATCTCCCTGGAGCTGGGCAGGCTGGTAGCAACTGTTTATTCTCTGCATTCACACAACAGTTGTCAGCTTCTGTCAGCTTCTGCGGCGGCGTGGCTCCTCTCTTTGGGGAGTCGAGTCACTCTGTTACCCAAGCTCTGTAGAAGCCATGGCGGCTGCCCTCTCTTTAGAGTCCCAGTCACTCTTGTTACCCATTTAAATACAGTCACATTAAATAATATACAAAACAGTGAACTAAAATAGTGGATTGAAACTGTCTTTCTTAACTAATTAATTATTCATATTTACAACAATTCAATAACAAGTAAATAACAACTCACTCATTAATAACACACTCATTAACAACACACTGTAACATACCTGCATTCACAGGGACAGAGGGGGATTTGTCTTCTCTGTGGGAGCAGGCATGCTCCGCTCTAGAGAGGCGGAGCCACGTTTCGTGTTAGCTAGGTTAGCTACTATTAAACATTAATGACTGGGCGCGAAACATATAAAGCAAATACATAACCTAATGAAAACATGACGAATACAATCTAAGACAATTACTAAACAAACAAATAAAGCCAGCTCACTTTTCATTCACTATTCATATCTATTACACACATTCAGACTACTCTCTGGGGAGTCTCTTGGGAGTCTGGAGTCCCCACAATCCCCTGCGTCTTGTTATGAAATGCAAGTGCACCTGAACCACAGCAGGAGCTGGATTTAAAGCAGACCAGATTGACTATGTTATACACCCCTCTTAAATTCTGCTAAATTGGGGCACATTAAATGAGAAAACACAAAAGATACTATTTACAAAAACAATTTACAGTTGTTTCAAAACCAGTTCAAGTCAGTTCAAAACTTTTCAATTAGAAATAAGTCAGCAAATTTGGCAATCCCCTTACCAACAGAGACCCAAAAGATGCCGTGTACACCTCTCATTTTGTAAACATTGCTCTATGACAGACAACTGTAAGATACCTCAGTTCAGTTTGAAACTTCTCAAGCTAGTCTGAATATTACCCAGAAAACATATTCCTCACAAAAGAAAATAAAGAATCAACTGATGACTCTGAGTCATCTACAATCTGTTCGTTCATTTCACAAAATGAGATGAAACTGGGGGGTTTACATTTCTACCTGCCCGAGTGCAAAGTGGGTGTGCACAAACTACTTGGTCCTGTGTCAGTGCCATTTGCCTGTTTAGGGAGATCTGTGAAGCTTCCTCTGCTGAAGGCTGGGAGGTGCATCCTGGGACACCACACTGTCAGCAAGGCTCAGGGGGAAGCTGCAACTGTGCAGCTACTGACGAATCCGAGGTATTCAAAACCTCATCCATAGCATGTGGGACGACAGTCACAGTCTCTCTGAAGGTGTAGTACACAACAAACAACAGACAAACAATCGTTTTGCTGCAGTGGCTCCCCTACACTTGCATCATCCGTTTGTCGGAGCCAGTCGATCGTCTTTGTCATCCTGTCCTGTACGTCATCAGGAACCACTGGTTCACACTGTTCACTGCCAGCTACTGAAGAGCAGCTTGACTCCAAGACGTCATCACCTCCCATAGGGAGAAAACTCACAGCTAGTAGGAGGTTTCTATGAACAACCTTTTCTTTGGATGTCACAGGATCTCTGATGCTGTACACATTGATTCCAGGCCTCACGGATGTCACTTCATAGACTGTGGGCAATTTTCCTCTTGCCTCTCACCGCGATTTGCAAGCAAGACTCTGTCACCAACAGTGAGGGTGACCTTTTTTTTGCGGTTGTAGTTCTTTGCCTGCCGAGTCTGTTCTGTCCGACTATTCAGCCGGGCAATGCGTGCAGCTTCAGACAGGTCACGTTTCAAGCGAGACAAACTCATGGTGCACCATTTGGGAGGCATGCTGGAACATAACATCAACAGGCAGACGCGAATCCTCCCAAACATCAGGAAGAAGTGTTCAGTGTTTTAGCAGAAACGTCAGCGTCTCAAGCATTTGTGGCCACCTGGCTTTGGTGGGGGGTAAAGCTCTTATCATGTTACCAAGAGTCCTGTTGTATCGCTCGACAACTCCATTCCCCATTGGATGGTATGGAGTGGTATGTGACTTTGAATGCCAGCCATCTCCAGGAGCTCTTTGATGAGATGACTCTCAAAGTTGGCTCCTTGATCCGAATGGATACGTTTAGGAAACCATATATGCAGAAAAAGTCATTCCATAGGCGACGGGCAACCCTGCTTCGCTGACTGGTTTTATGGGGAATCGTGTGCCATTTTGGAAAAGTGATCTGTGACGACTAAAACATCAACACTCTTCTTGTCTGTCTGCTAGTTCCATTGGTTCAGAGGTGCAACATTAGGCTCTGGTGTCTTTCCAACCACAAGCGGAAGCAGTTTCTCACGTGATCAGTGATATCGAACCTCTGCTGCTGAGAGAAAGTGTGCGTGCTTGCCCTTGATGACCAGATGTCGTGTGAGGTGGGGGGGACTTGCCTTCAGAGAGTCTGGAACAACAACCGGTGTGGTGTCATGTTCATTTGTCGGTCTTTCTTCACCTTGTACAAGACGCCATCCTTTATGAGAGCTTGGCCATTGTCTCAGCAGTCTCATCACATCGCCGACCAGCACACGCCACGCTGAGGGCCTCCATGACGCTGGACGAAAAGAAAGCTCTGCTTAAGACATAATCCTGCTCTTGCAGATTAACCAGTTCACTTTTTGGGATTGAATCAATTTGGTTGACATCCAAAGTGGAGACTCGCTGCTGGTGTGCCTCTCACTTGACTGACACCTCCGGTCGGTGCATCCAACACAGCCGAGACATCTTGTGAAGACAGGGATCCCTGAGGAGGAGATGGAGTGACAGTAGCTCCTCCTCGGACTGATCCACAACCAATTGGCAGTTAACAGTACATCTGAATGCATCTTGTACTGTCCTATCCACCATTCCATTTACATGGTTGTATGCATGACTGGACAAATGGCTCCGACTCAGTGCGCCGGCAACCACATTCTTTGGGCCAGGGACATAGTTTAGGTCAAAACTGTATGCTGCAAGCTTTGAAACCCATCTTTGTTCACATGCATCTAGCGATGTATGTCAATGGATTGTTATCTGTCCATACTGAGAGACGCGCCTTTTAGCCATGGCTAAATTTGTCACAGACTGCCCATTTAAGCCGCGCGATGTGCTGGATAATTCAGCTGGGGTGTGTCTTCTTCTCAAAACGCAACGGTCTGGCAATCTTTTCCATCAGAGAGGCAACTGGAGAGTACAGCTCGAGACCATCAAAAGACGCGTCTATAGCGAGGATGAATGGTGCATCAAAATCTGACTCATCAGTCCAGTGTTTGGTGTGGCAGGCTCAGCCACAAGGTTGAATAGTGGCCTGGCTTTAGCTGAACATCCTCAATAAAATGATGGTAGTAGAGAACCATTCCCAAGAAAGATCTGATTTTCTAGCACACGGTGTTTTTCCATCAGAATCGAACACCATCTCCATATGATATGATGTCCAGAAACTTGACAGATCTGAGAAAAAGTGACACTCTTAAGGCGAGAGCAAGTTGTTCCAGCAAGGGGGAGAACACCATCTGCAGCGCTCAAGGAAACCTGTTCTGATGCAGCAAAAACCAAAGGTCATCAGATCCAGATAACACATAACAATTGTGTAATGTATGATCATGGACATCATCATCATCACATCATCAGTAGCAGGCTGTTGTGTCCCCCTGGGGGGCCTCTCTGTGTTGTAGGAGACCAAAGGGGAGGGAACGCTGTGTATTTCTTTTGTCCTCGCTGCATTCTTGACATTTAGAACCCCCCTGATGGTCCCATTGTTTGAGAGACACATTGCCACCAAGTGCAGCAAAGGAGTCTGTCTGATGAGGCAATGGATGTCGTCTTTCACTGTTCTTGCATTCAACCACCTGAAGTCATTTAGAGATGCGAAGATCCCTGATTGCTTGACAACCAGGACGAGGAGAGATGAATACTCTCTGAGATTTCGAATATCCCTAATTCCTCCATCTCATTCAGAGTTGAATTGTCTGTGCTTGCATGATAACGACCTCCTGGGAAATTTGAAAATTTGTTTGAAGGTTTGTCATCCAGTTCTGGATGATAAAAATCGCCCGCCTCTCCACAGTCCATTTTATGGTTGAAGCTATCCCTTCCACTCAAAGGAAACTCACAAGATGAGAGGTCCATCTCCTCTTCCGCTATCTCCTCTTCCGATCTTGGTGCAGGTGGTGATCCCTGTGTGTGCAGCACTGGATTGATATACTCTGGTTCAGGTAAGTGTCCTCAGAGAAAGAGGGGAAACATCTGCGACCTTTGCATTTCTTCTAATGGTGAGGCTAGGATTTTCATTTTAACTGGATTTTAACGCCTCCCCCACAAAGAAGTAACAACTCTCCCACCAAAATGTGCGCAGGTCTGGATAGGCAGTTTAGCCCACACAATGCTCAGACATCATCTGTAAAAGTGACACATCTTTTGAGTTTGGGCCGACCGATCCTGTTTGGCATTGCATCGCCCCATTCATCCGAGTGGGACAGCAGGGAGGAGGCGTGATCTTTTGGCCACTAACAGTCTGTTTTAACTGTGGATGACCACTTGATGGCGTTGCTGCCCAGAATCATCTCATCAAATGATCACCGATAGCCATATAAATGCAGTGAGGTCATACATATGGCAAGGTGTGTGACAAGGATTCTACAACCAACAATGACAAAGTCCTCAGCTGATTTCTTTTCAATGTTGGACTGTGAAAGTTTTGGGGCACGTCACACTTATAGCATGTGCCATAGATCCACTGTCTACTAATGCTCTGAGGACATGTCCCCATCAGTTAGTCACATCCGTAGAGATAGACTGTCAGTCTTGAGAGTCTCTGCAAGCCTTGCACAATCAGTGTTTTGTGACGGCACTATGCTGCTGTAGGTGTGACACAATGATTCGTGGGGCTTACTCTTGATCTGCACTGTCCTCCCCTGCGCACAGATCATTCAGTTTCCTGCTTGCTGTAGGCAGGGCGAAGTCTTCCTTCCCAGTCGCGTCTTTTGGATGATGGGGGGGAGGACACAGGAAGCAGAGCCTGTTCTTGAGAGCGTCTTTTACATATGGAACATGGCATGTCGTTAAATCCTCAACTCTTGGAAAGCCTGTTGTTGGATGGCTTTCTGTTTTGCTTGACATGACCTGCCCCTGAGCAACACTTTTTCTAGCATTCAATTTACTCTCCCAGAGAGAGCTCTCCTGACTTGCAGCAATTTTCTGGGGATCTGAAGTGCTAAATTATATTAGCATTAACCTCACACACCTTATTCATCGATTTGCTACTCCCCACTGTAAAGACCTGAATCCCTTCTCCAGATGGTATTCATCCAACACTTCCTGAACTTCACGAGCTGACCATTTATCCATTGTCTTGGACAAAAGGTAAGAGCTAGATCTTTACTGGGGCAGTGTCTGATAAACACAACATCAGCAGCTCGGTTCAGTCTGGCCAATACTCATATGGATCCTCCTGTTCTTTGGCAAAGTGGAACAATGGCTTGCACTGAAATGTCTACGCAGGAGTCCATAGATGGCCTGTGGGTTATGCTGGACATCAACTTCACTGTTCCTTGTTCCAAATCTCGGCGTCCTTTGCTCTGCCTCTCAGGTGGATGAGAATTTCCTCAGCGTGGTTCTCGAGCTGAATGCCGCTCTTTCTGATGTAGTTTCTCATTGTTTCCTCCCATTCGTCAAAAGCCAGCGTCTGAACTCTCCCTCGGAATACAGGTGGGTCCTTCACTCTCTGAGTTACCAGCTGGACTTGGGAGAGATCCAGTGTGCGGCTGCAGTCTTTCTTTGGGCATGTTTCTTCATGAGTTGTAGGGACAGAAGCTGGAGGGATGTGTGTTTTAGCGTATACATAATGCATCAGCGATCTGCTGCCCTATCTGCTGCACAATAGTGCTCATTTGGTCAGCTAGTCTGACCTCATCAGGGGGAGTGTCTGGAACTGATGTACTATCTAACACAACTATTGGCTGACTCTGAGGTGTCACTACTTCACCACTTCTGAAGGGACTGGACAAATCCACACCAAAGCTGTTTTATCCCCCACCTGGTGGTCACCTAGTGAAAATGGAACAGGTGTAACACGCAGTCCCCTACCCCTCCCAAAACTGATAGGAGTCATTGATTCATATTTGATAGCAAAATACACAGATCGATGCAGTGGTGAGAAGACATCTGCCCGTCGGCGTAGTCATGGGCGAGTCCACGGCACCAATGTAACCCCTGTGAGATGTCTCCTGGTCAATGAATCTCCGGGCAGGCTGGTAGCTGGCTGGGCAGGCTGGTAGCAACTGTTTATTCTCTGCATTCACAAAGGGAAGGAGGAGAGGCGTTGCTTCTGTCTGGCAGCGCGTGGCTCCTCTCTTGGGAGAGTCGAGTCACTCTTGTTACCCATTTAAATACAGTCACATTAAATAATATACAAAACAGTGAACTAAAGAAACAGTGATCGTATAGTGGATTGAAACTGTCTTTCTTAACTAATTAATTATTCATATTTACAACAATTCAATAACAAAGTAATAATAACAACTCACTCATTAATAACACACTCATTAACAACACACTGTAACATACCTGCATTCACACAAAGGGACAGAGGACGTTGTCAGCTTGTGAGGCAGGCTGTGCTCGCTCTAGAGAGCGAGCCACGTTTCGTGTTAGCTAGGTTAGCTACTATTAAACATTAATGACTGGGAAACATATAAAGCAAATACATAACCTAATGAAAACATGACGAATACAATCTAAGACAATTACTAAACAAACAAATAAAGCCAGCTCACTTTTCATTCACTATTCATATCTATTACCCCGATATAGCCCACAGACACATTCAGACCGACATTACCTCTGAGTCACTCTGGGGATCCCCCACAATCCCTTGCGTCTTGTTATGAAATGCAAGTGCACCTGAACCACAGCAGGTGGCGTAAACTCCATTTTAGCTGGATTTAAAGCAGACCAGATTGACTATGTTACAGAGGCAGCAATGCACTTCCTCTGCCTATTGTGGCCAGACAATAAAAGAAGAAGAAGAAGAAGTTCAAACGTTACAAACTGGGTCCATAGTTCCGGTGAAATAACTCGGAATATCTCGGCGGGGCTTTTTAGAAATGTTCGGCAATTTGACGATAAATTGGGGATGAGAAATGAGACTAAAAGGGGAGAGAACTGTTGTAGTTACCAGGGGTGTTTCTAGGATTTAAAGAAAGGGGGGCCAAGCCCCAAGGGGAGGCGCCATGACTGTTTAAGTTTGCACGCGATTTATTTTTGGCCCTGAATATCCATTTTTAGAGACACAATTTCAGGGTCATAGTGATATTTAATATTCATTGGACACTATCACTGAGATAAAGATGAACTAGTTCAGTGTCAAATAGACCATGCAATGGAAACAATCTATTATAATGCAGAGAACAGAGAGACAATGGACTGTCTCCTCAATGGAGACAGTTTCTAACAAAATAGCTAACAGCTAGCTAAAATAGGCCCCTGCCAGGTACGTCCGGAAAGCATTAGCATTAACATTAGCATTAGCATTAGCACTAGCATTAGCATTAGCATTTCGCTGCAAAGTATGTGGTCAAGTGCCTCCCAGGCCACGCCCAGCAAGGGGTTTGAGTGACTCCGTAACATCTTGGTGGTCATCTACACTTGAGGCCTGTCTACTTGTGGTCTGATTACCCAAGATGCATTTGACAACCGAGTGTAAATGTGGTTGTCGGGCGGTTCCGATCAAATCAAATACCGTGTCGGGGATGAGCTTCGACATTGTAGACAAGATAGAATTGTACCTTGTGGTTGTTATTCCTAAAACAGGAGAACACCGGTACCGATAGCATCTTGTTAGCATCGCTCAGCTCTCTGATTCCTGCATGTTTGCAATTTTTATTTCATTCTCAACACTCTCATTTCCAGCTGCAACCAGATGGCAGAACAACCAAGGTTAGCTGGGGGGAATGTAGGCGAATGGAGCTTTTTAAAAATGTTTTTTTATCGAAATGCCCTTAAATTGAGACCAACAACAGAGCAGAACGCAACTAGCATTCACAGCCATCAAGTTCACCACGCCAACAGAAAAGGTGGCGCATACAGCTTTATTCCCCCAAGAGAGAGACTCAAATTATAGGTTACATTTTCATATTTACCCAAATGTGGTCGACACTTAGGCAGCAAATGAATGAGGGAGATGTAAAAGATGTTAGCATCGTGTGTTCGATGATCGGGCTCGAGAAGATGAAACATCAGCTCTCTCCGGGCCGATGTGTTGACAACATGCTGGCACTTATAGCAATGTGTTAACATGCATATTTGTATAGGCTCATGTGGATGTGGACAACTTCAGCTCTCCGCCATCCCTTTTATTGAAAACCCCCTATGTGTGTGTCCCTTTTCTTGGCTGTGAAAAGTGTATGTAGCCAAGCAATTTAAGATCAAATTACACCCTGTGAGATCTGGTGCTCGGCCTGACAGCCACCCAAACACTAAATAAATCACCTTTTTTTTTTACTGTGGTGCAAACTGCGCGGCTCGGCCGCACATGAGAGCACTCCCATTTTAAACGGCACATTTCATACACAACAGGGGCTCGTTGTTTTACCACCGGTTGCTTCCACTTCATTGCAGATGACCGAACCGACCGCGAGTTGGAAACAAGCGTTTAGTGTTGAGCCGTATCTGGTAATGGCGAAGTGTTGTTTTTTTTTTTACCGCCACTGATCTCCAAGTTTTTGAGGTTCTCAGTCTTGGAATGCCAACGCCGCTTTGAATATTCACGATGAGCAACGACAGTCGAGCGCCAACGTGTCCCACTTGAGTGAAAAGCGCCGACGCTCAACTGAAAATTAGCATCTTGCTGTAGAAATAAAGTTAAAAAAGTTAGCTTCTTTTTTTGACAAATGTCTTTATTGTTATTACAAGGCACATCGAAAGTACATAAAGACACTTGGAAATATAAAATAGAGATCTCAGTGGCATGGTTAGTTGTTGGGCATTATTTATTGTTTTTCAGCAGTAACTAAAATTAAAATAACAGTAGAGGGTGACATATATATATATATATATATATACATGCAGGGATAGATACATATCATACCCCCCTAATGGAATGCTCCCACATTCACAGATTTGACCAATGAGATAAGAAAGAGGAAACAAAAAAAGAAAATTAAATGAAGAGATGTATGGGGGTTACAGAGTTTCAACAGAATCGTCCTCCAAAAATGACCTCCAAATCTTTACAGAGGTGATATATTTTCCTTTCTCTACATATGTAAGTTTTTCCAGGGCGAGGCGCTGCAGCAGTCCCTCTACCTGATTCTGTTCACTCGGCCTCTGAACAGATTTACAAGCCATTGCAATCTTATGTTTAGCTTCAAGAAGGCAACAAAAGACTTTCTTCTGCACGGTGGTGTAGTGGCTAGCGCTGTCGCCTCACAGCCAGAGGGTCGTGGGTTCAATTCCCGGTCGGGGCGGTCCTTCGGTGTGGAGTTTGCATGTTCTCCCCGTGGCAGCGTGGGTTCCCTCCGGCTACCTCCCACAGTCCAAAGACATGCAGTCAGGTTAATTTAACTCTGAATTGCCTGAGACTGAGTGGTTGTCCGTCTCTATGTGGGCCCTGGATGGACTGGTGACCTGTCCAGGTGACCCTACCTTCGCCCAATGACAGCTGGGATCGGCTCGAGCGCCCTGCGACCCTAATGAGGATAAGCAGTATGGATAATGGAGAAGAAAAAAAAGTGTACATTTAGGTGGGAAACGCCCCAAAAGACAGAGTTTTGGACATAATGGAAGTTGTTTGTTAATACATAGAGATACGAATTGTAATAATCTCTTTCCATGAATCTTGAATGAGGGTGCATTTCCAGAGGCAGTGAGCCAAGAGCCACAAAGTTATCTTCTGATTCAAAAGTGGTTTGTATTTGGCTGCAATACATAAAATAAGAACCCACTTGAGTCCCGGCGCCTGTGACGGGCCTATAACACAAAACCTGTGAAAGATGTGTTCCACAATGGATTGGTTCTTGAAATATAGCAAAGTACAGCAGTCAAAACATACATTTATCCTACTTCACGAATAAGAGGCGCCGCCTCGCAGCCTTCGCCGAGCCCTAATTTGTTACTCCTCCACCCTTGAACCGCTCCACTGTTTTGCATTCAGCGTAAAGATTTGTCAGGGGGAGACGGAGGCGATGCCAACAAATACTGGGATTCTTTTTCAAGACAAACAGAATGCTTGATTTCTTCAAATATTGAACAGTTGGCGGTGTTATGCGGCTCGGTGACCCCGGCGCTCGGAGCCCGGCGCGGCGGAGTGGCGTGGCCTGACCTCCTGTCTGCAGCCCGGCCCGAGGAGAGGGAGACGGGCAGGAGAGGACGAGGGCGGACGAGATACCAGACGCCCTGCGCCAGGAACACAACACTAGCGTGAACCCCCCCCCCCCCCCTCGACATTGAATATGTTAAGGCCATCTGGGTTTTTATTACACTAGTAAACAACAACGCACTGTCAATAGCAACAGGGCCGGGCGGCCACGCCGGTTTGATATTTAACAAAGATGAATGACCGCGGTTGAAGGTTAAAGGTCCTTCATTTTGGTGTTTTAGAGCGCCAATGTTTTTCAATTCAAGCCCCCACCCTTCTCGCTCCGACGCTCTCCGGCGTGGACGGAGGAGGACGGACATGTTGCCGTCCGACTTTTTTCTTCCAGCGCCACCAGAAAGTCCAAAAAGTTGAAGTCTCTCGCCGCACCGGCAGAACAGCGCCCCCTTCCTGTTCGTCCGGAGAAGCGACCTCACTGGTCGCTTTGTTGCCAACCGCTGGAGAGAAGACCTCCACGCTCGCTGATTGGTCGAAAAAAACAAAAGCACATGATGCTGCTACTTCCTTTTCTTTTTGTTTTACTTTTTATTCATGTTTTTTTTTTCAATTTCAATGAACTTTTTTGTAAATGACAAAAAGGAAAACTTAAATAAATAGAAAATAATTTCAATTTAAATACAAATAAAGACCTGCATGCTTTTACTGGCCAACATTCTGGATGCATTTGTATGGCACGTTTAACTCGACCCAATTTAGTTATATTCTTACTAAATAATCAGAAAAGTCCTTTATTAAATTATTTTTCTTGTTCTTGTTCTTCTTGTTCTTGTTCTTCCTCTTCTTCTTTTTTCTTTCACAATAGAAACAGACGAGGATGATTTACCTTCGCGGCCACCGAGATGATCCGCGCAGCAGATGTTTTACACTTTCTGACCATTTATTTGTGGAGCGGGGGGGAAAGGGAGCGGGGGTGGCTGAGGTGGGGGGGGGGGGCTTGGGGAAGGGGTATAATTAGGATTTATGGAGTGAATCTGCAGAGTTGCAAAGGCGACTGATGATCCCGCCTGTAAGGAGTGTCTTTGTCTGCTAGCTGAGGGATAACGGACGGCGCCATGTTGACAAGGGCAAGGACAAGAAGCTGGATGCTCTGAGCGTTGCTCACCGGGGCCCTCGTCCGCTTAGCACAGACACACACACACACACACACACACACACACACGCGTAGGCCTACATCTATTTCAGACGAAGAGGCACTGTTGGGTGAATGCATCCACGCTAACAAACACATGCAGGAAAGCATATGTGTGCTAAACAAGTAGGGTTGAATATGCATTTGGGGGGTAAATACACACACACACACACTCACACACACACACACACTCACCACAGTGTCTTGTCTGAAGTCCTGCGGCCCAGCTCGGCCCTCTCGAGGTCACGGCGGCACCAGATCGCCCACATTCCAGCTCAAACACTCGACACTCGAACAAAAGAGGACGTCCCTCAAATTCAAACGCTCTCCTCTCATTTATTTATTTCTTTATTATCCGTTTCATGGCCAAGTTTTACGCGGCGTTACTTGAGAGCGTCTCCAAAGTGCTTCCCCCCCCCCCCCCCCATCCGCCCCCCCCGCTAAATCGGCCTTCTGGGGGGAGAGGACCAGATGACTCTCGTCTGTTCCCGTGTCTCTCTCTGTGCCTCGGGCCTGGAGCCTGAAGCGTGCCGGCGGTCATTAAATTGGTTATTTACAGTAAACAGCGCTATAATCCCGTCACAACCTCTCCCTCCTCGTCCTCGCCGCCGAGCGCCGGCCAAGGTTTTCGGCGGCGAGCGTTTTTTAAAATGGCCGTTGAAGTGAAGCGTTATCTGGATTTCTTTTCTCTCCATTTTTTTTCTTCTCCCTCCGACGGATGCGGAGCGGAGGTCTGTTTGTCTAAATGTGAGCACTTTGGAAGAGCTCCACAGCTGCGGGTCCAGATCACATCGGAGGTTTCACTGCACACACACACACACACACACACACACACACACACACACACACACACACACACACACACACACACACACACACACACACACACACACACACACACACACGCTGCTCACTCACACTCTGACAGGCTGTCACGTTGGGCTGGCAGCTCAACAACACAAAGCTTTTATCTGTCAGTGGTCAAGCCTGACTGAACCCTCGCTACATTATAGGCAGTCACGCACTCTCTCACACACACACACACACACTCGCACACACACACACACTTTGAAAAAGTGCCATTTCTATTTTTTTCCCTTTAAAACCTGGCGCAAATCTGCTCTATTCCGGAAATTAGCCATCTGTGCTGCCCATGAGTGACAGAATGTTCATATCAATCCTTCCAGGAGATGATGAGCGCCCCGTCTGCACGACAACACCCACACACACCCACACACACACACACACACACACACACACACACACACACACACACACACACACACACACACACGGCCACATTTCCAGGAGCAAGTCATTTGTGAATGTGTCTCTGCCGTGGATAATGGCATGAAGTGAACCTTCCCTTTTGAAACAGATTAATTTGGTACTGATTCGCACAAATACGGTGCGTTCCGCCGCATGCCGCCGCCGACCGAGGAGCAAAACAGACAAACACGCCGACGCTCATCCAAGATTCCTGCAGGACAAAGATGGCGCTTAATGAATCTTAGTTAACACCATTAGATTGAAAGATGGGCGCTGTCCGAGAGCGCCTTCCTGTGCGTGCGTTTTTTTCTTTCCTCCTCTCCGTCTCTCTTTCCCTGTTTTTTTTTTTTACGCTTGAATTTCGACGAATGGCTTTCATCAGCAAAGCGCATCTCATTAGTGGCGATGATGCGCCGTATGTTGATCATCATCATCTGTGAGTGGACTGATGAGCGATGAATGTCAGCCGTAATGGAGGCGCCGCCGCCGCCGCCGCAGCCGCCGTATAAAAAAAACAAACCACCGCGGCTAATTACTGCACGCAAGCGCCGCGAGCGCCAGCAAAATGGCTGCAGCGGCGCCAGTAGGAGCAGAAGTGGAAATGACACAATCATAATGAACCGTATCAGGTGCATCACTTCACTAAATGCAAGCTGGTATAAGAAATATATTTTAAAAAATGACCAGGACTGAGTGTCTGGGGACAAAATGCAGAAATAACAAGGCCTCTGATGACGCAATATGATTGGGAGTCAGCTAACTGATCCCAGATAAGCTTTATTTGTAATAGCGGCATTTACTTAAACACATTTAGTACTTCCACTTCAATTAACTCCCAAACTATTAAAACACGTGGCTTAAATTAGCTCCACCTACAACAGTAAAATGATGCTTTTCACGTGACAATAATCCATAAAACGTAATGTAAGAATCACCGGGGCCGTCGGTCTCTATAACAAATAAAACTATAACTACTTTTTACTTTTTTAAGCACAAACCTTAAAGGTAAACTTGCACAACCACAGACCTTTCCCTCTGTGTTTTTCTGGTCACGTACCAATTTTTAAGTAAAAATAATTGCATCTTTTTTACCATAAATACAATGAAAAGACAATCGATGTTAGTTGAACACTTTTACGTGTAACGAAGTTTTCTACACGTCTGACTGCTGCTACATTTTTACAGACGTAAGGTTTTTTGTACTTGTTAATTTCTAAATGATATGTTGTCTAAATGTTCGTTGTTGTTGTTTACTGTTTGCGGTTTATTACCTTATCACTTTATCACTTTTCACCACTATTATGACTCACTTTATATCGATCAAACGAAACAAACATACTTTCCATTTTCCGTAAATTCAACAAATGGAAAATTGACAATAAAGATGACTTTGACTTTTGACTTTGACTATAAATACTTATTCCTCCGCTGATTATTTGTGGCATTGTGAGCGGCTTCAAACATTTTAATCCGACTTTTGTTGATGACAAAAGCTGCAAGATAAAAATCTACAACACCTCTTCATCCAGCACTGCAACGCTTTTAGGGACACCAAATAATCCAGGGAGCAGATCCAGTTGACTCCTCCCACCCTCTGACTCCTCCCACCATCTGACTCCTCCCACTCGGCACACAGGTGTACAGTGATGGGTTGAATGTTCACCATCCTCCAGGTGCTCCTTGTTCACAGCTGACAGAAGGATGCCTGAGATGGCAACATTATTATATTTTTTCTTCGTTCGAGGTTGTTCGTGATGTCGCACCTCATGCTAACGTGCTAATTATTGAGAGCCAGGGAGACAATAGCAGACGACTCTTCGGTCCTCTTGCCACTCTGCTGATGCTGTGCTCCTCCTGAAATGTTCTTTGGCTGCGACACAAATGAAACAGAGGGAGAAAACACCGGCTGGAAAACACCCTGGAGGCTGCGGCCCTTGAACCAGTGGTCAGTCTGGGAGCTGTGGGAGACTTTTGGGCCTCAAGCAACTGCTGTTGTTGTTATTGAGTTCAAATTCCACGTCTACTTTCATGTGAGAAAGTCCCATTTGCTTTTTAGGTTTTGGTGATTTTAATAATTTGACAAATCTGGTGTGGGAAACAGGAATTACAATTATTTTTTGTATGGACCGTTAGCAAAAATTCCGTAATTGAAAAAATGGAAATGTTTTTTACAATTCTTTTTATGAATCTATTGCAAAAGTCAACCATTTATTTCTGTGTCTTTCTCTTGTGTGCTCCCAAAAGTAAATCTGGCCTCTCCACTGTTGTTTTGTCTTCAACTTGTGTGAGAAAGAGTGTTGCAAAGAAAGAAAGAAAGAAGGTGTACTTCGCTCCAGTTTGGAGAGATTTATGAGCAGACCAACCCAAAGAGTGTAAGGGTGTATACTCAGAGAGAGTTTGGGAGGAGAGATTTACGATCCGCCGCGTGGGTCATAATTCAAAGTTCACGCTCACATATATTACATTTTGAATCACATAGATTATGAGAGAGAACAGATTTATCATACACACAGGTAGCACATGTGCAGGCTCCAAAAAGCACACAAAAACAACACACGCTCACAAACTCAAACACCAGATGTGTTTTCTCTTTTGAGGGAATGTGATCCGCACACGCAGTAAACCTGGTAATGTGAGGACTTTGAATTAGTGTTGGTGATTGCCTTAATCTATAATATGCAGTAACTATCAGTCTTTTTTTCAGCCATAAAAGCAAAAGCGCAGATTATTTATCATCAAAACATGTTTTCATAACCCTACCAACAGTCAGTAATTTGAGTTAATGTCAGAATACGCTATAAATAACCCGCTTGTGACATATACATGCCGTCTTTGATTGCAGGAGCATCCGTTCGGGTAGCGCCTTTTAATCAAGTGTTGGAATAAAACATTTTTTACACAAAAAGGGAGGGCCGCCGCCGTGCCTCACCCGGACCAGGAGAAGCACTTCCACAAGTCTATCTGGATGTAAACTTTACTTTTCTATTCCCTGTGATTTAGTGTTTGGAGTGTGTTGAGTGTTTCATGGAGGCCGCTTTGCTGAAACCCATTCGGCTCCAAACACACAAGCCCATCTATTCCTGTTCCAGTTTGTTAAATATTAACCGCACGTTCGCGCTGTCTCAGGTGTGTGTGTGTGTGTGTGTGTGTGTGTTTTGGAGAGAGGGCGAGCTGCGTGTGCGACCTCTCCTTTTTGAGTGTGCGTGTGCACGTTTGTGTGCGCGTGCACGTTTGTGTGCATCGCGTGTTTGTGTTTCACACCTCAGCGTGTGTCGGTGTGATGTTGACAGACCCCTCACGTACCTGTAGATCGTATAAAAGAAACACATGGTGACCTAGCGTCAGAATGTTGCTGATAGGCTAGCTACTGATGCTAGCTACTGATGCTAGCTACTGATGCTAGCTACTGATGCTAGCTACTGATGCAAGCTACTGATGCCAGCTACTGATGCTAGCTACTGATGCTAGCTACTGATGCTAGCTACTGATGCCAGCTACTGATGCTAGCTACTGATGCTAGCTACTGATGCTAGCTACTGATGCTAGCTACTGATGCTAGCTACTGATGCTAGTTACTGATGCTAGCTACTGATGCTAGCTACTGATGCAAGCTACTGATGCTAGTTACTGATGCTAGCTACTGATGCTAGCTACTGATGCTAGCTACTGATGCTAGCTACTGATGCTAGTTACTGATGCTAGCTACTGATGCAAGCTACTGATGCTAGTTACTGATGCTAGCTACTGATGCTAGCTACTGATGCTAGCTACTGATGCTAGCTACTGATGCAAGCTACTGATGCTAGCTACTGATGCTAGCTACTGATGCAAGCTACTGATGCTAGTTACTGATGCTAGCTACTGATGCTAGCTACTGATGCTAGCTACTGATGCCAGCTACTGATGCTAGCTACTGATGCTAGCTACTTTTGCAAGCTCATGATGCTAGCCACGGATGCAAGCTACTGATGCAAGCTACTGATGCTAGCTACTGATGCAAGCTCCTGATGCTAGCTACTGATGCAAGCTACTGATGCAAGCTACTGATGCTAGCTACTGATGCTAGCTACGGATGCAAGCTACTCACGCTAGCTATGGATGCTAGCTACGGATGCTAGCTACAGATGCTAACTACTGATGCAAGATACTTATGCTAGCTACTAATGCTAGATACTGATGCAAACTAGTAATGCAAGCTACAATGCAAGCTACTCTACAAACTACCGATGCTATCTACTGATGCTAGCTTCTCAAGCTAGCTACTGATGCAAGCTACTAATACTAACTGCTGATGCTAGCTACCGATGCTAAATACTGATGCTAGCTACTCATGCTAGCTACTTAACTTGTCCCTCTAGTTTGAACAACATGTTAGAGTTATGCTAATTAGTAGTGACACGGGGACATCAGCAGTACGGTTGATTATCTAACAACATTCTTGATGCTAGTGGAAGCAATAAAAACGAGGCAGATTCCTCAAAAATCATCACCTGATTTCATAAATGATGTCATTAAATGTCGTGGTCGCGTGATAACATGTTACAGTGCATATTCATACTCTCACTCTGAAAAATCGTGTGTTGTCCTGACTTCAGGACGAATAAAGAATCCTCCTGATGGCCGACGAGGCGGCCGTGTGAAGCTCTGCTGCGCGGCCGACATCTTGTGATGATGCAACATCGGTTGTGCCTGAGCCCTCTCACCGGCCGCCACCGCACAACTAATGAGTGTGTTTTGTTTTCTGGAGGCTCAGTTCTTGTGATGCGGGTCTCATTTTCTTTCTTTCTTCTTCTTCTTTTAAATCGTGACCTTGTTGGAGCCTGCGTCACCCTTCCGAATTAATATTCGAAAGCCCTTAATTAAAAAAAAAAAAAAAAAAGCGCCACCTCGTCCTCTTTTCTGGAGCGGGATAAACTAATCTGGGGCTGTGTTTGTTCCCTTCTGGCCCATCCTATACTCTATTTTAATGATTTCACTTCTTCAACCTCAGAAGAAAAACAAAAGAAGAAGAAGAAAAAAAAAACAGGGAGAGAGAGAAAAAAAAAAGAGTGCAAGATGGCAACGATGCAGCAGCAGCATGTGACATAAAAAGATGAAGACAAGACATAGCTGGGGGTGAATGAGGAGAGAAGTGGCGGTGGCAACGATGGCCGGGGGGGGGGGGGGGGTTGTACTGTATTTCAGAGTTGTGGTTAATTACAAAAAAGCATTAATGTTTTATTAACCCCTTTATCAGTAATTAATCACGGGTCTTTGATGTAAAGTTCAGCTTACAAAAAGCACCGGGAACAAAAAAAACCTCTCCTCCGTATTCGCCCATTCTGCCGGCTGCTGTGGCCTCGCTAACTGCAGAGCGCAGGACGGCCTCCGCAGGCTTTAAAGCATTTGTTTTGACAGCGCTGTTTGTTTTCTACTCCCAGAAGCCGTTGCAGTGCACCTCCAACTCCCACTAGTCTCTCACCAAAGGAGCCAGTTTGCATTTCAAATATGATGGCGCTATTGCATATTGTGCACAAAATTCTACCTCGCCCCCCCCCCCCCCCCCCCACACCCACCAATGTTCCTCTGGTTTTCCTCCCGCGCTGCATGCATCACGTAATACCGGACTGACACAATTAGACTGGTTTTAATACAATGGTGAATTATGGACACAATAACACGCGGTGCTATCTGAGGTATGCGAGGCCGCTAATGAAATCCCAGCGGGGCGGGGTCTGAGCGGTGAAGTGGTCGGACTGGGACATAAACAGTAACGTGTCAGGAGAGGAACATTTTAACGAAATATGCCGAGAAAATATGGGAGGGGGGCTAATAAGGCACTATAGGATGTTAAAAGTGCATCATATGCTAACGGGTAATAACATGGCGAGCACATTGTGGGGACATGTATTGGGTTTAATATTTGGGGTTAAACTGAATATGATTTAATATTCGTTGTATTATACGGACAGTTTATCCATTGGAATAATAATAATAATAATATAATAATAATAATAATATAATTATTGTAATAATAATAATAATGTAATAATTATAATATAATATAACACAATTATATAATAATAATAATAATATAATAATAATAATAATAACTATTTATATAGCACCTTTAAAAACAAAGTTTACAAAGTGCTCTACAGAGAGTCAAGGCAAAACAAATAGAATACTAAGATATAAATTAAAACAAACTAAATTAGGGGAACCAAAGTTCTGCATGAAAGGACGACATCACTTAAAAACTGTTCTATAAAAATGGGTTTTAAGAAGTGATTTAAAAGAAGTCACTGGTTCTGCGAGCCTCATCCCCTCCAGTAACTCGCTGAGCACTTCAAGAATGTTGGTTCTGATAACTTTGTTGAACATGAGCTTTTTATTCCAGATGCAAATAAATTACAAATACAATTGTCTGCAGAGTCAACGAATAGAGTGTCAGAGTTAAAAGCCAAGGTGTATTGTAATATTACATGATTGGATTTTTTTTTTTCTCACTGGGCTTTGATAATTTGTATTTAATTGAAATTCATCTATTCAAGTTTCATTTTGCTCTTCGTGGCTTTGATCTGTGCAAAAAGAAGAGGAAAAATAACCGACTCCAACACAAGGTCTTCTTGTTACATGTAGGATCCGACCCGCTCGGGTTTATTATGAGCTGTCCCGAGTTGGGAGATAGATTGTTGACCCCCGCTGAGAGGAAGATGACCGTAGCCTTTCACCTACAGCCTCTCCCAGGGTGCCGTCTGGGGTGAACCAGAGGTCACGGGGCCTGAAAGAGAGGCCGGCGCTGACCTGAGAGGGTGACCACGAGGTCAGTGGAGCCCACAAACACTGCTGTGTGTGTGTGTGTGTGTGTGTGTAGGGGTGTTGGAGTGATAATCGTGGGGTGAGAGTCAGGTCAGGCTGCCTCTGTACACTGAGACTGGTGTGTGTGTGTGTGCTGTGTGTGTGTGTGGGGGGGGGGGTCAAGCAATGGTCACCGTGTGAGGAAGAAGCTCTGTGTGCCGGACCGTTTGAGTGTCATCCTGTGGAAAAACACACACACACACACAGTATCCCCTCCCCCCCACCCCTCCCTCCTCCACCCTCCATCCACGGCGACCCGGGTGCGTGACATCGCCCGCATCACGCCGCCGCACCGTTCTCCCGCTCTGCAGCCGAGACACCGGAGGGCCCCGTTATACCGTTGTTGACGCTTTTGTTGTTATTGTTCCTTCCCCCCCCCCCCCCCTCTCCTGGTGTTGATCAAATTGAGGAAATCCTTTAAGTCGGCAAAAAAAAACAAGAGGAGGGGAGCGTCGTGGTTTTTTGTTTCATTATTAAAGAGGGAAACGAGAGACGCTCCGGTTAATGAGAAGCACGGCGGCAGAGAGCGCTTCAGGACTCGGAGATTTCAATAACATGGCAGAAGAGCACCCCCCCCCCCCCCCATACACACACACACACACACACACACTCCATCCCCCCCCCCCTTGTTTCCCTTCCAGAGCAGACTGTAGGTGCTGTCTGAGAGACAAATGTAGTTCAACAGCCTTCAGGTTTAACTTGTTGTTTTCTCCCTTCTTTATATTTACAACAAAAAAAGGTTTCAGAAGATCTGAGATAGAACAATGAAGAATGTGTTTTTTGGAAAAACGGATATATAAACATTTTGTTGTTGTTGTTGTATATTTAAAGTGATATTTCACGCAATTGAAAAAAAAAAAATTTGACTAATTTCATGGTTAATTTTACCGGTGCAGAGCCCGTTCACAGCAACGTTACACTCGACCGTGGCTTCCTTTGGCCCTCAGCGCCCCCCCCCCCACACACACACACACACACAAGTGTGACGTGGATGGGATGAGCGGCTCGTGACGGACAGGTAAGGCTCATCCCGTTTTCATCAGAGTATCACATGTGTTTCTCGCGCCCGGCGTCCTCATCACCATCAGCACCGAACCGTCCTCTGACGGTCGGATTGTTCCCGGAGCTTTCCGGACCTCTTCTCAAACCGCTAACGTATGAAAGCTGCAGCAACAACAATAGAAAACGACATCGCTGCTTTCCTTTTCAACTTGACCTCAACATCTCCAACAATCCAGAAACCTTTATCTCCCGAGAGAAACTTCGAGAGGTTTTTTTCACCTAAATACGTCTCTTTTCTTTCCTTCTTCACCTGTAATTCAAACTTTTAAAGAAGGAACCCATCAAATGTTTTTAAAACAACCTTCTATTGAGTATCCTTACTTCAGCTCTTCAGGTTTCTGTCAGTTTCATCGGCGACCGCACAGCCGACGGAGGAGCTGCCGCTTCGAGGAGAACGGGCATCTCATCCTCTCCTCCTTTTTTTTCTTCTTCTTCTTCTTTTTTTTTCTTGCATTCCACCGTCACGCAGATTGTTGCGTGGGAGGGTGCCATCGCCGGGGCGAGGTCACGCACAGTGCACGTGTGGATGCATGGGAGTGTTTACGCTTCTGTTAGTCAGAGCGAGTACATGTGTGTGTGTGTGTGCGTATTTGCCAGAGTGTGCGCGACTGCATCTGTTGTTTAGAGGGTCGTGTCAGACCGTGGATCCACCAGACGCACTGCAACTGCATTCCCTCCCACACGACTGCTGTTTTCCCATAACAGGCGTGTGTGTGTGTGTGTGTGTGTTTCTATTTTTTTCTGTGTGTGTGTGTGAAAGACAGCACATAATGTTTACATGCACACACTGAGAGTCTTTGACCAGGCAGGGCAGTAAACAGACAGCAATCATAAAAACATGCCGTTGATCCCACGTTGTGTTTCATCAGTGGAAGCCAGCAAAGGGAAGCGAACACGTTTCTTTACGGCTGTCCGTCAGCCGCATTACGACTTCATTCATGCCGCCCGTTTCATTGTGCAATCTGTACAGCTCCGCTGAATGTGGCCTGATTGCTCGACACGCGACGTGATCGCGTGGATTCACTTCTACTAATACGGACGGAGAGCTTTCGGAGGTCGTATTCAGCCGGTGAGCTTAGCACAACCACTGGGAGAACAAGCTAGTCCCTCAACCCTGTCCTTCCATTTAATAATGATCCTATAAACTTACTGTATTTTAACTAAAATTGTCCCTTATTTTCACGTATATCCTATTTTTCTTAATTTTTTTTCTGATGTTGTAGCTTTCACTATAGGCTACACTTCTACTAATACACATGGAGTGCTTTCAGAGGTCACATTGAGCCGGTTAGCGTAGCACAACCACTGGAAAAAGGGAGAAAAAAGCTAAACCCATGTATATCCCTCAACCCTGTCCTTCCATTTCATAATTATCCTATAAACTTACTATATTTTATGTGAAAATGTCCCTTATTTTCATGTATATCCAATTTTTCTTCATTTTTGTAACGATGTTATAGCTTTCACTTGACATACGGAGTGCTTTCAGAGGTCATATTGAGCTGGTTAGCTTAGCACAACCACTGGAAAAAGGGAGAACAAGCTAGTCCCATGCATGTCCCTCAACCCTGTTCTTCCATTTATTAATGATCCGATAAACTTACTGTATTTTAACTAAAAATGTCCCTTAATTGTACCTATATCTAATATTTCTAGATGTAAAATGTTACCTTGAGGCCTTCCGGGGTCTTGTTACCTTCGACAGAGCTAACAGGCTAACTGTTTCCCTCCAGTGTTTATGCTAAACTAAGCTAACCAGCTGCTGGTCCAGCTCCATATGAGGGGTGTGAGAGTGGCAGCCCTCTTCCCATCTAATCTCAAAGAAAAGTGAATAAGGCTTTTCCCCCCAAATGTCAGACTCTTCCTGTGACCGGAACTTCATGGACAAACTCTCTGACCTCAACATCAAGTCGCTCCGGCTAACGGAGCGGCGGCTAATTAACAGATAGAATTTCACCAGAAAAAGGTGAAACACTCAAGACTGAAGGGGCTAATGTCTCCCTTTTACTTTCTCATAACACGCTGCTTCCTCATTCCACAGCGAGGTCATCAGTGAGTCGCGGTGCTAAAGGTCAGACGACGGTCCTCTCTGTGACCCGCGACCCCGCCGCGACCCCGAGAACCCTCAGATTCATCAGGCCGGCGTTCCCGCTGAGTTCACCGGGGGGTCGCCGGCCGCTCAGAGACACGCAGACGCTCCGTCGGCCGCGTTGAAGAACTCAGATTATTATTCCCGGGAAGGGAGCGTCCCGCGACGACTAACGCGTGGAAAACCACGCCGTCGTCTCCGAGCGTCGACTCGCGGTGATGAATCGTCGCCTTCTGCGCCGCCGTGTGTTTGTTTGCTGTCGGCGTTAGAAAATGACATTTACATAAAATAGATAAATGTCAGGCGCGCTTTGACAGGGATGCGACATATTTGGCGCTCCCCCCGGTGTTTCAGGGTGACAAATCTACAGAGGCCACCCTTTGACCTTTTGACCGCGCCGGGCCTTCTGGGTAACGATGATCCTGATGGCCTGACAGCCGACTCACCCAGTGGCCATCTGGAGCAGCTGTCACGGCGGCTGATTGAGAAGCAGAAGCACCACCGGCGACGCATCGATTCTTTTTTTTTTTTCCGTGTTGTATTTACCGGGAGTCCATCCTCTTTTTTTTTCTTCGGCTCCCTCCAGTCGGGTCCTTTAGCGTCGTCCTCCCGCTGACCTTTGACCTGGGAGGGAGTGCAGCTGGAGGTCACTGTCAATGCCTCCCCCCCCCCACACACACACACTGCAGTCTCCTCACAGACACACACACACTTACATTCCATCGTTTAAACTACTCCGCGTCTTCTCGGTGGAGATGAACTCAAAATGACACGTTGGATGTTCATCCGCATCTATAATCATGATAATAGCAACACGTATGCAAACAAATTAATTCTTATATTAGTTTATAAGCACCAATATGCGAAAGTTACATCTTCTCACCACATTTCAGAGGGAAATATTGGATATTTTTATATAAATATGTAGGGGTTAAAGCTCCACTTGGACCCCCAACAGGTTTGTGGTACTCTGAGGATGATATTTTTGTTTGCATTAGTAAAGTCCATTATGCTAATATAATATAATGTGTCTTTTTCATGAAACGGCTGTATGTTTTTTTAGTTTTTTAAACTTGAGTGGACTTTTCTGCGGCACATGACAGGAACATGAAGGCTCAAATAAATAACAAATAAAATAATCTTCCTGGGAGGCGTTAGTTCAGATGTATATCTTCATTCTCTTTTCAACACGAGCCTCAAACACACACACACACACTCACACACACACACACACACACACACAATCACACACGGCAGCTGGACCCTGAGGTTTGACTCTTTAGCACCTGTGATGTCAGCTTAATGATTAGCTGAATGGTGAATGTGTAGGGGAGCAGACCAACAATACCCCCCCCCCCCCACGCACCACTTTAGACAGACACCTATAGCAGCGCCGCCGTATGGTGATCCCTGTAATCCGGCGGCTCGGGGAGGGACTGATAGCCGTTGTTGCGTCGGGGATATTTGTCACCTGACAAAGGGCTCTGGCTCTGGCCCTCATCCCTCTGCATCATCCTCTTCCTCATCTCTCTCTCACGGGGATATGGAGGGGCCTCAGCGGACCATCACGATGACTGATGTGGAGTCTCGGGGATGGGCGAAGAGGAAGAGGGTGGTGTGGTGGGGGGTGCAACACTCAAAAGCCTATCTTCATCACAGGGAGACACACAAGGCCGTTTGTGGCATTAAAGACGGCGGCTAAAAAAACAAAACGCTTTGAATGCAGTTTGTTCGCCGTCAAACGACGAGAACCAAACCGTGAAATCTCCATTGAGAATCACCAGCGGTCTCGATTAACACATGGAAGACGGTACCGGCGCCGCCGAGGAGGCAGCGAGCCGCCGCCGCCGAGGAGGCCGAAGTCGGCGAAGACGCTCGCCACCGAGACGGCTCCGGACCGTCGGAGTCGAGCGGTCGACGCCGAGATGTTTGATGAGATATGCTCCTCCATGTCTGTGATCGCCTAAAATCATCAAATAAAATGTTGTGTGTTTGTCGTGTGACGGCGAGGATGTCGACGTGCCGTAAAACGAGTGGGCGTGACGGCTTAAAGTATTATGGGATGTCGGGACAATGCAAACTGGCAGACTGAACGCCGGAGATTTTTTTTCCTGCTTCTTTCTTTTCTCTCCGTTTAAGGGCAAAGACGCGTTTATCCTCCTTTTTTTCCTTCTTTTCTTCGCTCCCTTTTTTCTTGCCGTCGTGCCAGTCGTCTCGATGGCCTCTCGCTGCACGGGGGGAACGCGGCGGCGGCACTTGCGCCATGTGCGAGACAAAGAGAAAGGTCTGTTTCGACACCATCGATCCCACACGGCGGCGAGCGAGAGATGGACGCCATCTGTGGACGTGTCTCTCGGTGCTTTTGCCTACAAAAAAAACAGTACAAAAAAGTTAAAGAGTGTGAACGCCTCGGCGTGGCGTTTGGTGTCTAGGTGTCTCGGAGAGAGAGAGATACCTCCCACTGTATTCTCCATCGCCTGTTTTTTTATTTTTTATCGTGTGGCATTTTCAGGCCCACATTGTGTGTGTGTGTGTGTGTGTGTGGTAATTCCGCCTGTTTAAAAAAACAAAACACAAAAGGCATGTTGTGCCACTCTGCCTCCGCTGTTGCTGTCTGTCTCTTGCCCTCTTTCTCCTCCATCCCTCTCTCTCTCCGCTCCTCCCGCCCCCCCCAAGCAGCCATTAGCTTTACAAATCCAGCCTTTGATCTCTGATTTGGGCGGTTGCCTAGCAGAGGAGGGGTACTGGCCGCATGTGCGCTCGTGTACATGTGTGTGTGTGTGTGTGTAGCTGCCTATGTAGGCCATTTGAGGGCTATCTTGGCGCTGCAGAGGAGGAGGAGGAGGAGGAGGAGGGTTCACGACCGGTCCACTTGTGCCGAGGTGTTGCAGAGAGAGTCGATTTCCAGGGAGGAGGCCGAGATGATGATGATGAGGATGATGATGATGATGATGCCGCTTCATTTGTATTCGCACCGAGCGAATAAGCTGCCTAATGGTTTAAATATAACTCGCTTAAACCGCTCACTCCAGACTCCCGTTCTCTTCCCCTCCGTACATGCACTCCCCCCCCCCCGCCTACCGTTCCTCCCCCCGTTAGTTATCTCACCCTTCAGAGCCTCTCGTCCCATCTTATCCTCGCCTCATCTCTTCGGAGGATATCTCCTCTCCTCGGCCACTTGCCCAGATATTACATTATTGAACAGAAATCACTTTTAGTACTTTGGTGACGGTCAGAGACTCAAAGAGGAGCGGCAGCGTGTTACGATGTTACGGTGTTACGATGTTACAGTGTTAGGTGTTACGATGTTACGGTGTTACGGTGTTGTGGTGTTACAGTGTTATGATGTTACGGTGTTACAGTGTTACGATGTTACAATGTTACAATGTTACGGTGTTATGATGTTACAGTGTTACGATGTTACAGTGTTATGTGTTACGATGTTACGATGTTACAGTGTTACGGTGTTACGGTGTTACGATGTTACAGTGTTACGTGTTACGATGTTACGATGTTACAGTGTTACAGTGTTACGTGTTACAGTGTTACGTGTTACGGTGTTACGATGTTACAGTGTTACGTGTTACGGTGTTACGATGTTACGGTGTTACGGTGTTGTGGTGTTACGGTGTTACGATGTTACGGTGTTACGATGTTACGGTGTTACGGTGTTACAGTGTTACGATGTTACGGTGTTACGATGTTACAGTGTTACGGTGTTACTGTTCATACCTGGTGATCCGGGCGAGGCCGTCATTTACATGAACGCTCATCGCCGTGTTGTCGGATGGCGTCTGATGACGCGTCCCGCCACATTTAGCCTTTTTAAACAGAAATCCTCATCACAAGTGAAGTAATTAAGATTCAAATTAAAATATATTAAATCAGATTTACATAGACGACCAAAACCATGTGGGTCAAATTCCACGATCCATTAGAATCAATGAATCAGAGATACCCGACTGGTCCTCGTCTGCATTTTAATAAAACATACATTCTCTAACCCGGCGGTTCTCAGATAGCGGTCTGTGTCCCCCAGGGGGGACGTGAGATAAAAAAAATAAAACATTTAAAAAGAAAATCCATTCAAAACTCTGTTTTTTTAAATAGTTATTTCATACATATTAAATCAAATATAAGTGTTTGTCTTCACTTTTCTTTTCGAGCTGGTTAGGGGGGGGGGACTATTTCACCAAGAGGGGGGGGGGGGTTGAGAACCATCTGACCGTCTGTCCACCTCCAAAACGGTGATATTTCATAATTATTCCGCGGCGGCGTAGTTTGGGGCGAATCCGCCGACCGAGTCAAACATCGGCGGCATTAGCGTCTCGTTACTTGGGCGATCGGGAGAAGCGTCCTTAGTGCCTCTCGACAGGCCGCGGTGTAATTACGGCGTGTTTGTTGCAAGTCAACATGATAATTTGTGTTTCCGAGGGATCCGTCACGCGCGGCGGGACGCCGGGCGCGTAAACGATTCAACCCCTTCACAAATATGTCCCGATTGAAAAAACAAAAAACAAAAAAACTTAACTATGGTGTCGTCGCGGCAACCTCGTGGCCTCGGAGAAAACAAACAAACGGGGGGGGGGGGGGGGGTTGAAGCCGTGAAGAGAGAAAAGAGAGAAGAAGAAATCCCTGTGAAAAATTCATCACAATGTTGGGCGCTGTGAGGCAGAATTATGCATGAAAGCATAAGAAAAGCTTACCTTTCACTTCTGCCTCTGCGTGTGTGTGTGTGTGTGTGTGTGTGTGAGAGAGATCAAGATAGGGCGAGAGAGAGAGAGTGTTTAGTGTATGTGTGAGACGATTCTGCAATCCCCCAGAGGCGGCCATTGCCGAGATTTACCCACTCCCCCCCTCTGAGCTCGACCTAACAAGACCACGCAACATCTGCATGGGGGCTGAAGAGTTGATGTGCATGTCGGTGGTGTGTGTGTGTGTGTGTGTGTGTGTGTGTCTACGTGTGTTTGGGGGCGTTGGATTTTTGTTGTTTTTGTTTTTGACTATCGGTTTTCACAATCTGTGGGGTGGGCCGGGCGCATTAGAGGAGGCAGAGCGAGGTGTTTTCCTGCGTCGCCGCCGGCAACGCTGCACCTCCCCAGCGCTCTGACTGCGACCCCGGCCTTCGGCTGTGTGTGTGTGTGTGCGTTTAAAAAAAAAATTCTCCTATGTACACACTCGCAGAGATTTTCGCGCTCTCCTCCTTCTTTTTCTCCTCCTTTTCTCATCCTCCTCTCCCCCCCCCCCCCCCTGTGTTCCATGCACAACAGAGCCACAGACATACTGTGGATATCGCCCCTGGTTTATTTGGCCTGGTCTCCGTCTCTCGTTCTTTTTCTCTCCTTCGTTCTCTTGCCATATATATCTCCTCCTCCTCCTCTTCCTCTCTCATCTCTCCTTTCTTTTTCTCTTGTATTTATCTCCTGCAAGTCCTCTCACTTTGCGATCAATACGTTGTTTTTTCCCCGCTTGAAGCCTCGCGGCCGACGTGCGAGACGAGCTGCGGGATATTTTTTTAAAAGTTGGAATGCTAAACATGTTAAACAGCGAAGATGTTTTTGAAAATTCGGGCTCATCGGAGAGATGTTTCAACTTCTGAATTTGTTTTTCCCACTTCCCCGCTGCACGCTGTCCGTGCATCAGACGTTACGGCCTTTTATCATCTATCTTTGATCTCTCTCTCTCTCTCTCTCTCTCCAGCTTTTTATATAACGTTTCTGATTCTCGCATTTGAATCTATTAGAGGGATCACTAAATCTGGGATGTAGCGGTTATCGTTACAAAACGAACATGCGATATGCATATTTATATGTTTATAAATCCACTTTGAAAATCACTTTGCTCCATTTGAAACCTTCAGCACGTCTTCCTGCAGCGGGTTTGACTCACAACTTCAAATGTCCACAGGAAAAAGTTCTCTTCCGAGATATATTTTCATTCTGAGGCTTTTAGGTTGAAATCTATCAGGTATACATCGAAATATAGCATCATATTTTGTTTTAATAATAACATGTTATAGAACACAATGAGCGTATGTAGCTGCCGTCAATGTGATATCATTTATTATATTTATACTTATTATATTTATGAAGGACCTGGTGGTGATTGGGAAAGTCTTATTTTACAATTGTTTACAACACATGCACTGATATTGACGGTTTAACAATTTAATACATTTAATTGTACATTAAAATGTACAAGTTCTGCAGGCAGCACCACAGGCATGCCTGGAAGAAATCATAGGAGACGCATCTATCCTCGTACTGCGGTTATTCTCTTTTTTGTGTGCGTTCGTCGAAAAATGTCCATCAACATTCTTTACTACAATTTAAATACAATTTATTTTATATAGCCAAATATCCGAAATAACGAATTTCCCTCAGAGGGCTTTACAGTCTGTACACATACGACATCCCTGACCTTTGACCTCACACAAAACTTCCACAGGGAAAAAAGGTGAAGAAACCTTCAGGAGCGCAACAGAGGAGGATTCCTCTCCAGGATGGACAGAACAATAGATGTAATGTGACCAGATGATCAATAGATGTCATGTGACCAGATGAACAATAGATGTCATGTGACCAGATGAACAATAGATGTCATGTGACCAGACGAACAATAGATGTCATGTGACCAGATGAACAATAGATGTCATGTGACCAGATGAACAATAGATGTCATGTGACCAGATGAACAATAGCTGTCATGTGACCAGATGAACAATAGATGTCATGTGACCAGATGAACAATAGCTGTCATGTGACCAGATGAACAATAGATGTCATGTGACCAGATGAACAATAGATGTCATGTGACCAGATGAACAATATATGTCATGTGACCAGATGAACAATAGATGTCATGTGACCAGATGAACAATAGATGTCATGTGACCAGATGAACAATAGATGTCATGTGACTAGATGAACAATATATGTCATGTGACCAGATGAACAATAGATGTCATGTGACCAGATGAACAATAGATGTCATGTGACCAGATGATCAATAGATGTCATGTGACCAGATGAACAATAGATGTCATGTGACCAGATGAACAATAGATGTCATGTGACCAGATGAACAATAGATGTCATGTGACCAGATGATCAATAGATGTCATCTGACCAGATGAACAATAGATGTCATGTGACCAGATCAACAATAGATGTCATGTGACCAGATGAACAATAGATGTCATGTGACCAGATCAACAATAGATGTCATGTGACCAGATGAACAATAGATGTCATGTGACCAGATGAATAATAGATGTCATGTGACCAGATGAACAATAGATGTCATGTGACCAGATGATCAATAGATGTCATGTGACCAGATCAACAATAGATGTCATGTGACCAGATGAACAATAGATGTCATGTGACCAGATGAACAATAGATGTCATGTGACCAGATGATCAATAGATGTCATGTGACCAGATGAACAATAGATGTCATCTGACCAGATGAACAATAGATGTCATGTGACCAGATGATCAATAGATGTCATGTGACCAGATGATCAATAGATGTCATGTGACCAGATGAACAATAGATGTCATGTGACCAGATGATCAATAGATGTCATGTGACCAGATGAACAATAGATGTCATGTGACCAGATGAACAATAGATGTCATGTGACCAGATGATCAATATATGTCATGTGACCAGATGAACAATAGATGTCATGTGACCAGATGAACAATAGATGTCATGTGACCAGAAGGAATCATTACAGATTAACACTACACACCAGAACATATTCTGTGAATATCTATGGCCATGGTGTATATTTTATTACATTGTTTATATATATATATATTGTATATATATATTGTATGTATATACATATATATATATATAGTCTCAAAAAAAGTGTATATTTTATTACATTGTTTTATATATACAGGACTGTCTCAGAAAATTAGAATATTGTGATAAAGTTCTTTATTTTCTGTAATGCAATTGAAAAAACAAAAATGTCATGCATTCTGGATTCATTACAAATCAACTGAAATATTGCAAGCCTTTTATTCTTTTAATATTGCTGATTATGGCTTACAGCTTAAGAAAACTCTAAAATCCTATCTCATAAAATTTTAATATTTCCTCAGACCAAGTTAAAAAAAAGATTTATAACAGCTGAGTGTTTGTCAAGGCTCAGGAAACCCTTGCAGGTGTTTCGAGTTAATTAGACAATTCAAGTGATTTGTTTAATACCCTACTAGTATACTTTTTCATGATATTCTAATATTTAGAGATAGGATATTTGAGTTTTCTTAAGCTGTAAGCCATAATCAGCAATAAATCAGAATAAAAGGCTTGCAATATTTCAGTTGATTTGTAATGAATCCAGAATGCATGACATTTTTGTTTTTTTAATTGCATTACAGAAAATAAAGAACTTCATCACAATATTCTAATTTTCTGAGACAGTCCTGTATATTGCCATGATGTATATTCTATTACATTGTTTTATATATATATTGTTAATACTTTCTTCTTTTTTGTGTGGATATTGTATAGTTTATTCTCATTCTTATTCTTTTTTTAGTCTGCTACTGCTGTCGGGTGTTTTGCACATAAGAATTTCACGAACCGATTATACTTGTATAAAAGGGGATGTGACAATAAAAACTTGAAACTTGAAACTACAGATTTAAAACACATTCAATGAGTATGACAGAGTGTATGAATAGTCGGTAGTCGGCATGGACCACGATCCAGACCTCCGAGATCCATCAGGCAGATGGAGGTGGAGAGAAGGGGGCGGGGCATCAGCAGCGCCATGGCATCAGACCCCGCCGGGTCCAATGGAGACGTGAAGTCACAAGGACTCCGGAGAGACAGCAGAGTTAATAATGTGTGATGGAGAGATGAACATTCACCCATAAGGAGAGAGAGAAGAGGAGAGAGGTGCTCAGTGTCTCCTAAAACAGATGCAGAGTGTGTTTTCATTTCATGTATTGTTCACGACTACGTGGAACACACGTGGGCTGGATATGAATTATTGTGCGTTACTTTTAGTAGGTAAAGCTACGAAATTCGTGTGAGAATCAGAATCAGAAGCAGCTTTACTGGCCGTGCACGTGGGCACACTCATGGAATTTGACTCCGGTTACGTGTCATTTAAAATTAAATATATGAAACATACATTAAAGACATCAGAAAAGCAACATTCATGTACAATATAAACAACAAACACAGTGACAATGCATTGGGGAATATTCATGCAGAAAGAAAGAGAGAAAGAAAGAAAGAAAGAATGAGAAGACCATGACTACAGGTACGAAGAGGAAGGGCTCCTTTGCTATCGTCAAACCCCCCCCCCCCCCCCCCCCCGCCTCCAGCAAGTTTGGTGCAAACTTTAGAAATTTCGCCAGATGATGAAAAAACAATAAGATAAGATAAGATAAACCTTTATTCGTCCCACCGCGGGGACATTTCAGATCACAGCAGCGGGTGAACATTAGAGCCTTAATAACAAATAAAAGATAAAAATAAAACACAAAACACACACTAAATACTAAATATTAAATACTAATACTGAAATACTAAATATACAGAGGAAACTAAATATGTACACAAGGCAGTGACGAAAGTGAATATAATATAATAATAATTCAAACTTATATAGCTCTTATATAGCTTTTCTGAACACACAATGTGAATAAAGTGTGTGTGTGAGTGTGGGGGGGGGGGGGGGGGGGGTCTTCCCTTTGGGTTTGAAGTGAATAAATTGTCCTGGTGAATGAATAAGAGCACAACCACTTCTTAATAATGAATACGTCTTGGGAAACGTGTTATTACTGCTCTATAGAGACAGATTATGTGCGGAGAGACACTTTTCTGATGGAGCTCTGAGGCCTTTGCCTCCAATTTTGTATTTAAACACCATTTATCGACACGGAGGGGAGAAACACTCGGATGGAGTTTGTGAAAAGACGGAGAAACCACATCACAGACGTTTGTCGTGATGGAGCTCATGAGGCGGAGGAAGAGGGGAAGACGTCACACACCTCCTCCTCCTCCTCCGGTGGCCGATGAGATCAGCGATCGCGTTAAACACTGTTGTGAACGAGTGATGAACAAAGAGAGAGAGAAGAGTGAAGGAACGAGGATTGTGTGTGTGTGTGTGTGTGTGTGTGTGTGTGAGGCAGATGAGACTCCAGAGTGACAGCGGAGACGAAGAGAGAGAGAGAGAGAAAGAGAGAGAGATATTCAGGCCTCGCTGCTTTTCCTCCAGGTGTCTTTGGCCTGCATGATTTCATCTGCGAGGCCATAATAAACTTCCTTAATGAAATAAGTAATTAACATATTATAATTGTGCAGCGGATGATTTTGACAGAGATCATTTTCCATATCTAATGCTATGCTAATTTAATCTGTTCCCCTCCTCTGCCCGACACGACCCTTACTGTGATTAAGTTTCATGGCATCTCACTTTCGCTTTTCCTCACCTCTCCCCCTCTTTCGTACAACCTCCCCCTCCCCCATCTCCCTTTTTTTTTTACTTCCTTGTTTTTCTGTCTCTTTCCTCTCTCCTTCCTCCAGTGATGGATTGACTCCTCTGCGGAGGTTCAGGGCCTTGTTGTTGTGGTTGGAGTTGCAGGCTGAGGGACGTGCACAGATGGCGGGTGTGGGGGGGAGGCTGGGTGGGTGGGTGGGGGGGGGGTGGAGGCCTGGATCTGTGTGTGTGGTCTGATCTCGCTCTCCTTCCCCTGCATGGAAACAAAACCAAAAAAAAGAAGAAGAAGAAAAAAAGGCGGCGAGCGCGGAGCAGGAAGCGTAGGAGTCGGGAGGAACGGCGCTGATTGAAATACAGCCATCAGCTGGTGGTCGCATGCCTTTATAGTCCGGTCATCTGGAGGTCACCCTCGTCTTCTAAGGAGTCTTTTTGAGATATATAACTTGGGATGAAATTAATGGACACGCAGGTGCCAAATGATGAGATGATGGAGACTCCCGATACGAAGATGAGAGGTCCCCGTCTTGACTTATGGACGATGTCGTCAACGCCTGAAACGGGAACTCTTTGCTTTTTATGTTGTTGTTAGCGTCGAGGAACAGAGAAACTTTCACTTCAGTCGTCGTCGCTTTCGTCAACTCCAGAAAGTGGAGCCGGAGGAATTCACGTGGTTTTTTTTTCTTCTCGCCTCGAGGCAAAAAAATCGCCGCCAGATCTGAGGTCTGTGAGTCAGATCCATCGTGGTCGCCGTGGGACGAGCGGCGAGCGATCGACAGGCCGAACACGGACGGCGTTATGATGTCAGAGGACAGAGGAGAGAGGACAGAGGAGAGAGGACAGAGGAGTGGAGTGAGGAGGAGAGAGGGGACATGGGGGGGGGGGGGGGGGGGGAGGGAAGGGGGGAGGAGTGGGAGGCGAGGGGCAGATGAAATCAGCCAGCTGTGGTTTTTGATCTGTCCCATGCGATGGCAAATACACCCCCCCCCCCTCCCTCCCCCCCTTTCCCACTCCGCCTCTTTAACTTTCTCTCTCTCTGTTACGCTCTCAGTCTCCCACCCCCCCCCTCCTCCCCCGGCTTCTCTGAGCAGAAGGAGGCGCCCACTGGGGGCTCGCCATTTTCTGTCACCCATGAAATGATGCGTACAACGCAGTCACTATACCCCACCAGCAGAGGCCTGTCCCCCACAATGCATTGCTCCATGGCGTAGAAGAAAATCCCCGGGAAGACGACATCCCATAAACACCTGGAACAATATATATAGTTATATGCTCTCACAACACGAATAATCACTCATTTATGGGTTAGTTTTTGATAATATATATATATATATATATATATACTGTATATATAAATATATATTTATATATTTTTTATTATTATTAATATATATATATATATTTATATTTATTTATATATATATATATATTTATATTTATTTATATATATATATATTTATTTATATATATATATTTATACTGTATAAATATGTATATATATATAAATATATATACATAAATATATACATATATAAATAAATATATATCTAAATATATATATATATATAAATAAATATATAAATATATATACAACCTTATTCATAAATCAGAATTCAGAAGTGCAAATTTGTGTCCAAATCTACGTTCCTTCCACCCAAGCCTTCATATTAGCCTTTTATATTAGATTCAATGTAATCATCGGCGACACTTATCACGACAATACGAACATGCAGGCTCCCTCGTGTGGCTCAGAGGCGTACTGCAGGTATAATAGACGATGGAAGAAATTCAGCTAATTTATTTGGCGACCTCGATAAAATAAAAAAATCCTGCGACAAAAAATAAGTTGTGTTCCCGGACACATGGTGTACAAAGATTGTCTCCGCGCTCATGTTTAGAAAGTGCGCAGGGGACCAAGGAGCGGCGAGCGGCGAGCAAACAAAGGGAAAGAAGAGGAGGGTAAATAATGAATAAGAAGTGTTTTGTAAAACAATTTCCTCGATTCCAAGTTGAGCACACAAGAACAACTGAGATGTATAAATATTATAGAGCGCAAAGGCCTGAATACTCAGTGGTCTGTGTGTGTGTGTGTGTGTGTGTGAGAGAGAGAGAGAGAGAGAGAGACAGAGAGAGAGAGAGAGAGGTCAGGTGGGGCAAACAGAGGATGAGTAATGTGAACGAGCTCAGATGTGAACGTGGCCGGTAACAATGACTGAGTGACAGGACACACGCCACCTGGGTAATGAGGGGTCCACACCTGCATGTCAGCCTTTCTATTCCAAGAACCCCCCCCCCCCCCTAACACACACACACACACACACATACCCTCACACGATGCACACGCGTCGATAACACGGACGCAACGAAACGGTGCAGCCACTCAAAAGCAACTCACACACACACACACATATATATATAATAATAATAATAATATAATATATATGAAAAATAAATATATTTCCTTTAAATAAATATATATATAATATATAATATATATTCTGAATAATAATAATAATATATATATCTATACATATATATATATATGTATATATATATATAATATATATATATATTATTAATAATAATAATATATATCTATACATATATATATATAAATATATATATATATATATATATATATAATAAATACATATATTTCCTTTACTCAGTGCCCAAACGATCTCCCAGTGTGTCTTTCCTGAAGGTTCTCGACGTCCCTGAATCCTCTCCAGGAGGAGGAGGAGTCTCGGGGCGAGCGCGATGCAGATATCGTGTCTTCTGTGTGTCGGGGTACGAGAAAAAGAGGAATGCGTGTGAGGCGGTGAGTCAGAATTAATGTCTTGCTCCGGCTTTTGCCCTGCAGTCAAACGTAAACCGACTGCAGACTCAGCTGGCTGACTGAGTGAGGACACACACACACACACACACACACATACAGACTCAACCCACTCAATATACAACGGATGGACTCCCTCAGCACTCAGCACATCCACACACTCCGTGTTCACCTCAATGGAGTGTGTCCGCGTGCCCCTTCCGTCCTTGAGTGACAGGTGCACATGCGGCGCCACAATGGCCGCCAATATTGTCCGGCGACCATGGTAACAATGGCTCCCCGTCTCCAGGGAGATGGAGAGCCTCGCACAGTCGGCCCCGGCCGTCAGCAGCCATGAAAGGAGAAGGTTTCAGGTGGCGGTGGCGGAGAAGGGGTGAGGGGGGAGGGGTGAGGGGGAGGGGGGGGGGGAGAGAAAGAGGAAGAAAGGGAAGAGAAAAGCATTTTGAGGGTTTGTGCTAATCAACATTGCCGGCGGCAAACGCTTTGATAGTGGAAATGGATTCTGATCCTTGATTATAATATAGGGCACAATCTGAAACGGCTGAAAACACACACACACACACACACACACACACACACACACACGCACACACACACACGCACACGCGCACAGAGTCTGAATAAGCAGCTGAGAAATCAAATCCTTGACCATTAGATACTCCGTTGAATTAATTTCCCACATCTGAGGAATAAACATGAGTGGGAAGCGATGCATCCTATAATGTACAGCTGTGAAACATCTGATTTTGTTGTGCAGTAGGAGGGGGGCCGGGCGGGGCGGGGGGGGGGGGCGTGCATATTGACAAAGAACCGGTTCAGGTCTTCAAAACACAGACACGTCGCCCGGAGGACGCTCGCCGCTGATGGAGAGCGCTAACAGGGACGGCTAACGAGCTGTGGGTGTTTGTGTAGAAACGCCAGAGAGAGAGAGACGGAGATGGATGGAGGGATGGAGGAGGGACAGGAAGAGAGAGAGAGAGAGTGATGTACTCTTATCAGTCTTCCCAGTCCTCAGCAGCAGCAGATGAACAGAAGTGTGAAGGACAGTTGCGCTGCAGGGGGCTGATTGACATGGCTGGCGCCCAACGAATTACACACACACACACACACACACACACACACACACACACACAATCACACAAATGTGCGTTTTGCTTTCCTCACTTTAGCAAATAACCACAACTGTGCGTCGCCCGTCTCGTGCTCCAGCTGTCCGATAGACGGGTCGTATACGATGGACATGAATTAGTTTGATTTCGATGAATCGAGTCGTAACTCAACGTTTACCTTCCACCTGAACAAAGGAGGCCGCGGGTATCGCCCCCCCCCCGCCCCGTCCTCTTCAAAGAAGAACCGTAAAACCACCGAGCGCCGGCTGTGAGGACGTGACGGCGCCGCTCCGATTCTCTTGTCTGAAGGGTTATTTCGGGGGGTTCTAAAGACTTGGTACGACCCGGTGTTCCACAGGAGACACGCGGCGTGAGCGAGGGCCAGTTAGTCGAACAAATAATAGATTTCCATTATTTTTCTGATTCCTGGTCGTCTCCTTCCACAGCTGCCGTCGCCGTGAACTCTGCTTTTATTGTCTTCCTTCCTCTCCTCTTCCCGCGAGAGAGCGTATTCCCCCTCTTTCTGGTCGGTGTTATAAAGCGATCTCCCGCCGCGTCCCTGAAGCTGAAGGTTTTCCCGCCAAATCAAAAGTACGTCGTAAAAAAATAGTCGCCGGAGACCAAAAAAATCTCAACCGATGCTTCGTGAGACGCTGCGTGTGAGACGCGGGAACCACTCGTACACCCGTTTATCTGTGATGGAATTGCAAATGAAATCTATCAATCACACACACACACACACACGGACACACACACACACACGGACACAGACGAGGTCATTGAAGCTGTTCGCCATGTGTGTGTGTGTGTGAGTGAAGATAAACACACCACCTCAGTACCAGGAGCTCAAAGCAAGTGAAGGGGATTCAAGAAGCGGCCCGTGTTACTGGACTGTTAAGAGTCCTGATGGACGGCCGCCGCGCTCCTTCCATGTCATTGTGATTATGTGTGTGTGGAGGTGTGTGTGTGTGTGCGTAATTCGGCAGAATGCATGTGCACGTGCACCTTTACTCGTGCCACCTGTCTGGGTTTAGCGTGCTTATGCATCTCGGTTTGAATGTATGAACCTGTGTGTGTGTGTGTGTGTGTGGTTGTTTTCAGTGTGTTAGCAGATTATTGAGCAGGCATGCCCCGTGGCACCGCTGAGCCGTTCCACACCAAACACTGAAACCAATACCTTTTTGTCGCTGATAAAACTGGATGGCCAGAGATACTGTAGGCATGCATGTTATCACACACACACACACACATTAGAGTGAGCGTGTGTGTGTGTGTGTGTGTGTGTGTGCGCGCTGGGCTTACAGGGGTTTTGCTTTTTGCTTTGTGTGTGTATCTGCGCACGTGAGTAATACACTCCCACAAAGACACCGTACACTCTCCCTCCTACTCTTCCCACTTCCCCGGAGACAAAGTCCCCAACTTCTCCATTTTTTTGCCTGCAGTCAAGACGGAAAGCCGTGAGGGGAGGAGGAGGGCACGCTGCCCGAGAGGAGGAGGAGGAGGAGGAGGGAGGAGGAGGAGGAGGAGGAGGAGGAGGAGGGAGGAGGAGGAGAAGGAGGGCACGCTGCCCGAGAGGAGGAGGAGGAGGAGGAGGAGGGAGGAGGAGGAGGAGGAGGAGGAGGAGGGAGGAGGAGGAGAAGGAGGGCACGCTGCCCAAGAGGAGGAGGAGGAGGAGGAGGGAGGAGGAGGAGGAGGAGGAGGAGGAGGAGGAGGAGGAGGAGGAGGAGGAGGAGGAGGAGGAGAAGGAGGCACGCTGCCCAGAGGAGGAGGAGGAGGAGGAGGAGGGAGGAGGAGGAGGAGGAGGAGGAGGAGGAGGAGGGCACGCTGCCCGAGAGGAGGAGGAGGAGGAGGAGGAGGAGGAGGAGGAGGAGGGAGGAGGAGGAGGAGGAGGAGGAGGAGGAGGAGGGAGGAGGAGGAGAAGGAGGGCACGCTGCCCAAGAGGAGGAGGAGGAGGAGGAGGAGGAGGAGGAGGGCACGCTGCCCGAGAGGAGGAGGAGGGAGGAGGAGGAGGGCATGCTGCCCGAGAGGAGGAGGAGGAGGAGGGAGGAGGAGGAGGAGGAGGTGGAGGAGGCACGCTGCCCAGAGGAGGAGGAGGAGGAGGAGGAGGAGGAGGAGGAGGCTGCCCGAGGAGGAGGAGGGAGGAGGAGGAGGGCATGCTGCCCGAGAGGAGGAGGAGGAGGAGGAGGAGGAGGAGGAGGAGGAGGGAGGAGGAGGAGGAGGAGGAGGAGGGAGGAGGAGGAGGAGGAAGAGGAGGTGGAGGAGGGCACGCTGCCCGAGAGGAGGAGGAGGAGGAGGAGGAGGAGGGAGGAGGAGGAGGAGGAGGGAGGAGGGCGGAGGAGGAGGAGGGAGGAGGAGGAGGAGGGCACGCTGCCCGAGAGGAGGAGGAGGAGGAGGAGGAGGAGGAGGAGGAGGGAGGAGGAGGAGGAGGAGGAGGAGGAGGAGGAGGAGGGCACGCTGCCCGAGAGGAGGAGGAGGAGGAGGAGGAGGAGGAGGAGGGAACGAGCGTGAGGAGAGGAAGCGAAAAAGGGAAGAAAAAAAAAGCCCCGCCGCTATCGGCCCTCTGAGTCACCAGGGTCATTGTCATGTGTCAGTCAGTGTAACACAACCCCCCCCCCCCCCGATAAGCCGAGCCGATCGCCCCGATTGGCCCGCCGATGGGTGACAGTGCGATACCGTTCTGTGCCGGCGCTCCTGACGAGACAACGACATTAACCCCCAGCGCTTTGCCGATAAACATCTAAAATGGTTTCTGGCCCCCGGGGGCTAATGGGAAGAGACGGGAAGCTATCACGATATCAAATGTGCGTGACAAGCGGCACAAGGACCAGGTCTGTCAAACACTCGCCATTTAAACCCCCGACCCCCCCCCACACACACACACACACACACACACACACGACGCCTGGCGTCACCCCTCCTGTCTGTACGCGGTGAATTCATATTTTAATAGACATATTTATTAAGGCAAACCCGACGCGGGGGTTCCCGGGTTTTAATGAGGTAAACAAGCCCGTCGAGAGGAATCAGTGGCGACGCGTTAATGGAGGTCGGCTCGGGCTAATCGCTGGAGCCTTTCCTGTCACACGGCCTTGAGGATCTCACGGAGGGAGCGAACGCAAGTCTAATAGTACCCGGGTAACGGATAGCTCTATTTTGAGATACATGTGTGTATACCTGGTTCTGTGTGTGTGTTTTTCTTCCTTTCTTGGGGTTCATGTCCTTGGCGAGATGGTTAAAGGACAGGATAGCAAGTGGCAGGAGACGGAGAGGTCCGTGTGTGTGTGTGTGTGTGTGTGTGAGTCTCAGCTGGGTGTAATGTGAAGGTGATGGGTGTCTCCATGTCGGCTGAGGGCATGTCTCTGACACCAGCCTGACTGACTTAGGATCAGGATTTATCATCTTGATTCATGATCAGCCGGTTTGTCACTCTCACCGCCGGGAGACGGGGAGGCCTGTGTGTGTGTGTGTGTGTGTGTGTACCGCCATCGCATTTGAACAAGTCATTAATATCTCATTCACATCCATGGGACCGGTGTGACTCGGTGTGTGTAACGCTCTTGTGTCACAGGAAGTGAACACGCCGCTCCGCCGTTTCCCTCAAGACGAATAAAAGGCTGCAGAACACGTTTCATGAGACGTGACACGTTGATTGAAACGACTTATTCAAAGGGCCGGATCGAGGGCCGGAGCGAGGGCCGGAGCGAGGGGCCGGAGCGAGGGCCGGAGCGAGGGCCGGAGCGAGGGGCCGGATCGAGGGCCGGAGCGAGGGCCGGAGCGAGGGCCGGATCGAGGCCGGATCGAGGCGGATCGAGGCCGGCGAGGGGGCGAGGCGATCGAGGGCGGGCGAGGCAGGCGAGGCGGATCGAGGGCCGGGCGAGGCCGGATCGAGGGCGGATCGAGGCGGGCGAGGCGGAGCGAGGGCGGATCGAGGGCGGATCGAGGCGAGCGGGCGGATCGAGGGCCGGATCGAGGCCGGGCGAGGCCGGATCGAGGGCGGATCGAGGGCGGGCGAGGCGGATCGAGGCGGATCGAGGCGGATCGAGGGCCGGATCGAGGGCCGGATCGAGGCCGGAGCGAGGGCGGATCGAGGGCGGATCGAGGGCCGGAGCGAGGGCCGGATCGAGGCGGATCGAGGCCGGAGCGAGGGCCGGATCGAGGGGGCGGGCGGATCGAGGGCCGGAGCGAGGCGGATCGAGGCCGGAGCGAGGCCGGAGCGAGGGCGGATCGAGGGCCGGAGCGAGGGCCGGAGCGAGGGCCGGATCGAGGGCCGGAGCGAGGGCCGGATCGAGGGCCGGATCGAGGGCCGGAGCGAGGGGCCGGATCGAGGGCCGGATCGAGGGCCGGAGCGAGGGCCGGATCGAGGGCCGGATCGAGGGCCGGAGCGAGGGCCGGATCGAGGGCCGGAGCGAGGGGCCGGATCGAGGGCCGGAGCGAGGGGCCGGATCGAGGGCCGGATCGAGGGCCGGAGCGAGGGCCGGAGCGAGGGGCCGGAGCGAGGGGCCGGATCGAGGGCCGGATCGAGGGCCGGAGCGAGGGCCGGATCGAGGGCCGGAGCGAGGGCCGGAGCGAGGGCCGGAGCGAGGGCCGGAGCGAGGGCCGGATCGAGGGCCGGAGCGAGGGGCCGGATCGAGGGCCGGATCGAGGGCCGGAGCGAGGGCCGGATCGAGGGCCGGAGCGTGGGCCGGAGCGAGGGCCGGAGCGTGGGCCCGGAGCGAGGGCCGGAGCGAGGGCCGGAGCGAGGGGCCGGATCGAGGGCCGGAGCGAGGGCCGGAGCGTGGGCCGGAGCGTGGGCCCGGAGCGAGGGCCGGATCGAGGGCCGGAGCGAGGGCCGGAGCGAGGGGCCGGAGCCAGGTGGCCTCTTCGCCGGGAGGCAGAGAAACAGGCCAGCTATACATCCCAGGGGATGGAGGGATGAGAGCGGGTATAGAAGAGGAGGAGTAGGAGGGGGGGGGGGGAGAGAGAGGGAGAAGGAGGCCACATGGAACACATCCACAGATTAACCCTCACGGAGGAGATGGAAAATAGAGCGGAACTGAACACACGTGTGGGGGGGGGGGGGGGGGGGGGAGAGAAAGAGGGAAAGAGAGAGAGGAAGAGAGAGAGAGGAAGAGAGAGAGAGAGATAAAGAGATGGAGAGAGAGAGAGAGCGCCACGACACAACGGTGGTCATTTTAAGAGGACATGGAGAAAGACAACAACAACAACAATGAAGCAACACATACACACCTTTAATTCTCTGATGCGGTCCTCCACCCTTCCCTCCCTCCACCCTTCCCTCCCTCCCTCCCTTTGCACACGTCCCTCTCCGACAGCCCTAATCCTCTCCTTCACACTCCAAAATAACCAATGGGGTGAGGGCCGAGGGGTCGGCGGTGGCGTTGTGCCTTCATCCAAAGAGATGCTATCGGAGTTCACCCTCATGGGGGGGGGGACATGTGTGTGTGTGTGTGTGTGTCAATAATCTGTTAACACCTCCATGTGTGAGGCCTCCTATGTGGGGACAAGCTTATTTTAGGGTTCAGCCTTAAGACCGGGGTCCAGCGTGGAGTCCTCGTGGACCGGGTCCGGGGTCGGGGTCGGGTCCGGGGTCGGGTCCGGGGTCACGGTCAACCTTCAGAAGAGGAGCGCCGGTAGAAAGGTCCTCACAAGTATGCAGTGTCAGGACGGAGTGTTTGGCGCCCTCATAGTGTCATCTCCACGAGGTCATCACACCAGGAAGTGGACTCCTCTCTTCTCTAAATACTGTTTCTCGTGGTTCACACTGTATTCCTGTGTTATGATGACTTGACGTATGTATATACGCTCAGCATGAGTCATCACTTATGGACCGTATCTTCTGAAGCACCTCCCTCCCATGTTTGCAGTATTGTGATCATATTGATCATGAAACCAGGTCATGTGACCCCCAGAGAGCGGGAGCACTGACCACAGCCAACGGAGGCCTGAAGGAGTCTCTGAGTCTCTGAGTCTCTGAGTCTCTGAGTCTCTGGCTCCGACTGCATCTCAAGCTAAACTCTCCACTTAGTGGTCATTGCTTTTATTGATGTTTTTTTGTTTAAACATTTAAATATCCCTGTAAATATACTGTAGATGCAGGGTGGTGTATAGAAATGCACAAGTAAAAGGTCATTAAAATGGTGTGTGTATGTATGTGTGTGTATGTGTGTATATGTACGTATAGGGATATATGTATATATGTATTTATGCGTGTATATATATATCGATATAAATATATATATATATGTATTTATGTATATATATATATATATATATATGTATGTATGTATATGTGTATGTAGAGTATATATATAAATATATATATGTGTATATGTGGTATATGTGTGTATATGTGTATCTATCTATCTACATATATATATATATATTTATGTATATATATATACATATGTATATATATATATATATTTATATATATATTTAAAAAACAAATATTTATATATATATATGTATCATTGTGTCACGTTTTACATAGTTTTTTATGTTTATTTCTTACATTTTCTATTTGTTTTATTTTAATATATCTAAACAAATAAAAAAGTGATAAAATAAAAACACGACAGTGGGCTTTACATTTTTGTGTTTTATTGTTTATTAATTTTTTGGCATCCTGGAACCAGAATATTACAATTTCTAGATGATATGACGACACGTCAAACGTTGAAAATCATCTCGATATCGAAGACAACTAAATAATAACAATTGGACTCTTCTTCTTCTTCTGATAGTTTCAACATGATGACGTCATCCGGCAGGAACTTTAAATGCTAATTGTCTAAATTGTTCAGAGATATTCATCCATGCAGATACACGCCTCCACACACAGGGCATGTTTACTTGGCTTTGATATAATGCTAGTGTTGCACATCACATGTTCCCCCGCTGCGCTGAAAGCTGCAGTGTGTGTGTGTGTGTGTGTGTGTGTGTGTGTGTGTGTGTGTGTGTGTGTGTGTGTGCACTGCCTGTATATCTGTAGTGGTACACAGCCCGATACACAGTCAGACACACGGGGGAATCGCTGTGAGTGAGCACTGTTGGTTTGTTTGACAGGGACCTCTTACCCCCGTCTCTCACACCTCAGATAGAGGGAGACAAATACGCCGCGATGGCAGATAGAGGCGGAGAGCAGACGAGTGAAAGGGAGAGCGCACACAGAGAGAGAGAGAGAGAGAGAGAGAGAGAGAGAGAGAGAGAGAGAGACATAAAGATAGACCACGAGGTGTTGAAGATGGACCTGGGGAATCGGAGGAGGAGCATAAAGGAGCGAGAGCAAAGCGCAAAAAGGAGGGGCAACAATAAAAAGGGGTTGTTGGAGAGAGGGAGAGAATTAAGGGAGGAGAGGGGTTAGAGAGAAAGGGTGTGGGGGAGTGTGTGGGGGGGGGGGAGAGATAAGGAGGGAGAGAAAGCTTGGCACTGCACCGGGTAGTGGAGGGTTTATTATTCTCTGTAGCACTCAATCAAACGCCGGCCCTCTGAACAGAGAGCAATGCTGGCGAATCATCCTGAGGGCTTTCTCTCTCTCTCTCCCTCTCTCCATCCCTCCATCCCTCCATCCCCCTCTTTCTCTCTGTCTTTTTTTTCTTCCTGTGGTGTATGAGTGCTATCCATCTGTCAGCTGTCGGTGCCAGTGAGAGATATAGAGAGCTGTCACTTCGCGTCAGCCCGGGTTTGGGAGGCCCCTCTTTTGCAGCTGCCTGCTCGACACACACACACACATACACACACACACAAACACACACACGACACACACACACACACACATGCGGTCTCCGCTAGGAGAAAGCAGAAGCACGAGCGCAAAAACAAACAACGATATGCCGGTCAATTAAAAACGTGATATCAAAGCGGCGGTGGATCGATTGCGATCGCCACGGTTACCACCGTCGTTATTTTAATGTCCTGAGGTCTGAAGACTGCTTCGTCTTCTCTTTTCTTTTGCAATAAAGAATATTCTACTTCTTTTTTTTTTTTAAAGGTATATCTCTAAACTAAAACATAACGAAGAAACACGAGCCTCTTGGACCGGAGACTGGAGGAGAATCTCATTTCGATTTTTATAAAAAATGTAGGTTTTTATTCACACTGTAACTCATTCATCTGGTCACATGACATCTAGTGTTCATCTGGTCACGTGACGTCTATTGATCATCTGGTCACATGACATCTATTGTTCATCTGGTCACATGACATCTATTGTTCATCTGGTCACGTGACGTCTATTGATCATCTGGTCACATGACATCTATTGTTCACCTGGTCACATGACATCTATTGATCATCTGGTCACATGACATCTATTGTTCACCTGGTCACATGACATCTAATGTTCATCTAGTCACATGACATCTATTGATCATCTGGTCACATGACATCTATTGTTCATCTGGTCACATGACATCTTGAGCGTCTTGCTCAAGGACACATCGACTGGGGCGGGGTATCGAACCTCCAACCCCCTGATTGGAAGACAGACCTGATGGCCACTGACCCACAGTCGCCCCAAGTTAATTACATCTCTCCCTCTCGACAGCGAAAACGTAGGAAAAGGGACTTACTGGGTTTATTTGGTGGATATGGTTTAAACCATTTAGCTTAGAAATGGTTCAGTCCATTTTTTAAATCATTTCGTCTGCTTGAATCCAAATTTCGTCTTTTATCGATCGCATTTAACGACGCTGCAGCCCCGCGCCGCCCCACATGCCGCCAGATTTAAAAACAAAAAGTTTTAGAGCGGCCGCACCTGTATAGCTCTGATCGAGGCCAAAGAAGTAATTGTTGTTTTAAATCTTTTATGAATATTATTTCAAGCTGCCACAAAGATAGATAAACGAACATAAATCCATCGCTGAAAACATGACAAAGATTACAACTCAGGTCATATTAATCTGCCATTTTAAAACCAAATAAAGCTTCTTCTTTTTTTTAAAGGGTTTGTGTATATTCAGTGTGTGTTTGTTAGTGTGTGTGAGCGGTGGTAGTCGGGTTAAAACAGGACAACAGCAATGGCAAACCCAACAAGGGCCGGGAAGGGTTGTGTGTGTGTTAGTGTGTCTGTGTGTTAGTGTGTGTGTGTGTGTGTGTGTGTGTGTGTGTGTGTGTGTGTGTGTGTGTGAGTGTGTGTGAGGGGTGGTAGTGGGGTTAAAACAGGTCGACAGCATTGGCAAACCCATTCAGGGTGGAACGGGTGGGATGGAGGGGTGGGTGGTGTTGGGATAGATGTGTGTGTGTGTGTGTGTGTGTGCGTGTGTGTGTGTGTGTGTGATAGGGGTGGGAATGGGAGGGGCAATTACACAAATTAATTGCAGGCCTCCGCTGACACCACTCGGGAAGAAGACGTGAAGGGTACACACACACACACGTGTGTGTTCTATGACAACAAGAGAAGAAACGTCCGCCCGTGCCTTCCATTTGTGTGTGTTGACAAGATTTTTTTTTGTTGCCTATTGTGCCACTGCTGCCATTCCCGGCGTCAATTGTGTTGCTGTTTTTGGGGGGGAGGGGGCTCGTTATTAGAGGGTGACAGTTTCTGGGCGGGAAACAAACACGACTCTGACGATTAACACCGTGTCGCCGTGTCAGCACGTACTGTAATCCTGATATTCTGTCTATCGCACATGTGTTGTGCAGAGAATGGGAGGAGGGGGGGGGGGAGGGACAGTGAGAATATCATAGGAATAGAGGAGGGAGAGAGGAGGGAGAGAGGAGGGAGAGGAGTTCACAGCACAAATCCCAGGAGGGGCGGATAAAGCCGCGTCGGTCGTCGAGGACGTCGTGATGCAACGTTAACATCCCGGTGGCTCCCCGCGGGGAACAGAGAGATGCATGCTGGGGAATCTGGTGGGTCCATCACACCGGAGGAGGAGGGCCAATGGGAGAGCAGGGGGCGTGGCAGAGATGAAGGATGCTGAGTGGAGGATAGCATTCTGAGGCTAAGCAGGAATAACACAAGCAGGCAAAGGACACTGCGCTACCGTATTTGGCGTAACATACAGGTTGCCATATATATATATATATAAATATACATATACAAATACAAATTTATATACTTATAGATTATGATAAAAGATTATTTACATACTGTAAATATATATATATATACGTATAGATTCTGATACAATATTATATATATATATATATAATATATATACATAGAGATTATGATAAAATATTATATATATATACGTATAGATTATGATACAATATTATATATATATAATATCTATACATAGAGATTATGATAAAATATTATATATATATACATATAGATTATGATAAAAGAGTATATATATACTGTATATATATACATATACGTATATATTAAGATAACATATTATATATATATATACTGTATATATATATACGTATAGATTATAATAAAACATATATATACTGTGTATATATATATATATATTTATACGTATAGATTAAGATAAAATAGTATATATATATACTGTATATATATATATATGTAAATATATATATATATATATATTTACGAATTAGATTATGATGAAATATTCAGCAGGCACTTTAGGAGGAAGTATTGTGGAGCGTGCGGTGGATGAAAGTGTTTTACAACTGTAACATTTAGTATTCACGTTTATGCAGTTGGAGCTCTTTTTTTATTCCCTACATTCTCGTCGGGGTTTAAAACTCTGTAGAAAAATAAAAGATTAGATTTAGAACGATGATCATATATGTAGGAGAAAAATCTTCAATCTGATTATTTCTTTTGGATTAGAAATTAAAGAATTTAAATCACGAATAATCCTACAAATAATCGCCGCCGAGGCATTTTGCATCACGGGAAACTGAGTGTAACGTTTCATGTTGTTGATATTCAGACTCGACCGGTGTCACACGGTGAGGAGCAGCGTGTCACATGACATCCATCACTCTGAACAACAGTAGAGGACGATAGGATGAGGCTGGATGGGAGTATACAAGCTTATTATTTCATTGGACACAGTAGCTTTGCATAGGAAGGGGGAGAGGGGGGGGGGGGGGTTGCTAGGCCAGTTCATCCACGGGCGTGATTCTATCAGATTGTAACTCAGCGGCACTTCCAAAACCGCAACTCCTCCGACTGCCTCTGCGGGCAGATTGGCTTCACCTTCACACTCTCAATCAGCTTTTCCTATCATGGAGGTGTCACATTAGCATACATGCATGCACACACGACATGCAAAATAAATGGCAACTTGCAGATGGGCATGTTTGTGTGCGAGTAAACACACACACACACACACACATGCTCCCCCCCCCCCCCCCCTTCTCCTCCAGCACCTCTCAAACCCATTATTGGCAGCAGTTCAGTGACGGCTGTGTCACTGCCAGTACTGCGGATCTGCTCCTGGAGCGAGCGCTCCCCATCAGCGCTGGCTTGATTACCCTGATGTACGCACACCCAGACACTTGACAATCTCTCAGCATTTACATATGCAGCCTCAGCACTCCACACTACTTCTGATCTGTGTGTGTTTGCGAGATTTACCGTGTGTGCGAGAGTGCGAGAGTTTTCGTAAGGCGAGTGGGAAAAGAAGAAGACGACGACGAGGAGAAAAGGAGGAGAGGAATGGCAGCTCTCGCTCGCTAAATGTAAAACAAACAAACTTTAATCCGACGCCGAAGCCCCGGCTCTTCAAAGCCGAGAGACGGAAGTACGGAGAGAGAGAGAGAGAGAGAGAGAGAGAGAGAGAGAGAGAGAGAGAGACATCTCACCTAAGGGCGTGCAACGCCGTAAACACACAAACAGAGCGTTTACCAGCCGGCCCGGTATTCACTCTCATGTCAAACACGTAGCACTCAGAACTAACTACCACACACACCACCGGGGAGAGAGCTGCGTTCAACAAAATACATACAGAAACTCACAAAAGCCACCACTTGACTGATGTTTCTCTTTCTTTTCACATGAAACATCATCATACAAACAACCCCCCTCCAAAAAAAAACGCATTCAAAAGGGCCCTGCCTGCCTGCCTCTCTTGTTCTTTCTTTTCTTTCCATCTCTGTCAACGTGAGGGAAGTGTCGATGTGAGGCAGAAACAGAGAGAGAGAGAGAGAGAGAGGAGGAGGTCTGGGGAGTTGCACTGTGTCGATCCTTTTCGGCTGCTTGCTTCACAGGGAAGAAGAAGAAGAAGAAGAAGAAGATGATGATGAAGAAGAAGAAGAAGAAGGAGGAGGAGGAGAAGAAGAAGAAGAAGGAGGAGGAGAAGAAGAAGAAGAAGAAGAAGGAGGAGAAGAAGAAGAAGGAGGAGGAGAAGAAGAAGAAGGAGGAGAAGAAGAAGAAGAAGAAGAAGAAGAAGAAGAAGAAGAAGAAGAAGAAGGAGGAGAAGAAGAAGAAGAAGAAGAAGGAGAAGAAGAAGAAGAAGAAGAAGAAGAAGAAGAAGGAGAAAGAGGAGAAGAAGGAGAAAGAGGAGAAGAAGAAGAAGGAGGAGAAGAAGATGAGGAAGAAGAAGAAGAAGAAGGAGGAGGAGAAGGAGGAGGAGAAGAAGAAGAAGATGAAGAAGAAGAAGGAGGGGGAGAAGGAGGAGGAGAAGAGGAAGAAGCTGAAGAACAAGAAGAAGAAGAAGGAGGGGGAGAAGGAGGAGGAGAAGAGGAAGAAGCTGAAGAACAAGAAGAAGAAGAAGAAGAAGAAGAAGGCTCGGCTGATCATCATTAAAACACAACTTGACATGTTTATTTAATGGCTGCTCCCGGCGAAGACGGCAAGCTGCTGCTATCTCTCACCGTCACATGTTGATCTACCACCGTGTGCCATGTGTGTGTCTGAGTGTGTGTGTGTGTGTGTGTGTGTCTGAGTGTGTGTGTGTGTCTGAGTGTGTGTGTGTGTGTGTGTGTGCATTGGCAATGCTCTCCTCATACCTTTAATTTCCTGTACGCCGAATAATATGAAGATTTCTGAGCTCTGCAAACACCGAGCCGCCGTCGGGTCCGGCCGCTTTGTGTCTGGATTAAGTGAATCGAAGCGGTTGTTCCTCTTAGCGATGCAATATTTACACGAGATTTAACTGTGACTGAACATACAATACAGATTTCCAACCCCCCCCCCCCCCCCAATGTGTAATCTAAACACTCCATGCCTTCAGTGAACGCGGCCTGCTGCTCGCTGGATTCCTCTGGTTGCTGACGGCTCCAGAAACACCTCCGATGTGTCGGATCGCGTCGGGCCGATCGGGGACGTGTCGTATCCTCGCCTCGACCGGAGGCGGTTTGAAGAAATTGAAGACGGAGAAGAGTTTCGAGTGACACGGCACTTAACCGTCCTGTTACCTTCAAATGTACTAACATCTTTTACCCTCGGGGTCAATTTGACCCCAGCAATTAAAACCTCCAGAAAGCTATTAGAATTAATATTGTTTCCCAAGTTTAGGTGTGAGGTATGTTTGTTTGTTTGTTGACTACCTAAATAGCCCTTTAAATAAATAATAAAGTTGATATTTCTTATATAATATTGAAAACATATCATCATGCGAATTTTATGTTTTCCCAGTTGTCCCCAATAAATTAGGAAAAGTCGTGAAATATGAAGCAAAAAAAAAGATGTCAATCGTTAAAGATTGAATGGGGTCAAATTGACCCCAAAGGTAATAGGAGGGTGAATAAGAATATTCAGTTGTATTCTGGAGAGTCTGCCTCTCTCCAGGGGGCAACAGCTTCCTATTGGATGAGAGCAGTGAGAGTGAATCAAAGGAAAACGCCGGGAGCTAAAAGATGCTAACGTATGTCGTAGAGCTGAGGCTAACTAGCGGAGTTCGTGATCCTTCTTGTGTTTAACTTCACATTCCACTTCACGTCATCTGAGACACTATTCATATCAACATATCTTGATAAGAAGGAGTAACACTCACAGAAAAAGTTGAAACACCAGCAACATACTTTGCTAATACGACAGCTAATGCTACGTGCTAAATGCTACTGTGTGCATTGATCTCCTGCTGCGGGATGAACTGGGTAACGTTGTTGAATTAGACAACATGGAACACGTTAGGGGGCGTGAGGGATGTGGTCGATGAGCTCCTACCTCAGAGAGTAAAACAAAAGAGTGAGAGAATACAGAGCTGGGCTGGCGGGTGAAACACCAAAGAGAAAGGAAGAGTGAGTGAAGAGGGATCAGACGTAGAGAACAGAGCAGTGTGTGTGTGTGTGTGTGTGTGTGTATGTGTGTGTGTGTGTGTGTGTGTGTGCACTCTTCCCGTTCTGTTTGTTTGCGTGTGTAAACGCGGTTTTGATGAAATATTAATGGCGCCTTCCAAAAAGGCCTCGTAAAGGATTCTCTGTCTCTGACCCCTCAGATAGGCATTCAGTACGCCGCTCTCTCTCTCTCTCTCTCTCTCGCTCTCTCTCTCTCTCTCTCTGTCGGGAGGGGAACCGGCAACCCAGCGCGTCGAGCTGTCGGTGGAAAATCCCCCCCCCTTGAGTCCCGGTGTCATGGCGTCATGGCGTCATGGCGACATGGCGTCATGGCGTCATGGCGACATGGCGTCATGGTGTCATGGCGTCATGGCGACATGGCGTCATGGCGTCATGGCGACATGGCATCATGGCGTCATGGCGTCCCGCCCATCCGCCGACTTCATCGACTTCATCGCCCGCCGCCGATCAAAGCGTTTCTCCGACACACATTCTCTCGTTGCACGTTTCATGGTGACAGGCGTCACGTGAAAGGTGGATTGGAAGTGGCGTGTGGATGATTAACAGGCATGTGGACGATAGACAGGTGTGTGGATGATTAACAGGTGTGTGGATGATTGACAGGCGTGTGGATGATAGACACACTGTAAAATGTAATAGTAAAGTTTAGTTAAAAAAATTAGTGAGCTTTACTCATTTCTGCTTACTTTGTTGACCTTACTTTAAGAAACTTAGTAAAGAATACTTTTTGGTGAGTAAAGTTATTAAACTTATTATCTCAAGTTAGCTTTACTTTAAATAAATGAGTGAGGCGGACTCGGAAGAAACTCGGGCGCACTCGGCTCGAATACGCATGCGCAGTCGACCACCGAAGACGTTCTTTGGCGGAGACGGATTGGCGGCAGCGAGAAGGCAGTGCAGGTGTGCGAGTTACTTTCAGGTAAGTTTCAGCGTCTCAATAACGTTTTTCCGTTCATGTCCTTAGTAAACATCGTCGTATCTTCGCCATATTGTTCATATGTATATTCGTAGTTGAATGTTAACTTTACGAAGCGTTTAATGTAAGCTAGCTAGACCGTCAAAACAAACGAGTCACAATGTTAATGGCGGACATCGTCGTGGCTGTCTCACTCGTGTGCGTTAACGCAGCACGACGGGAGTCACACAACGCTACTGTCACTGAGTTAAGAGTGAATGCAATGTTAGGTTGAATGTAACTATAATGTAATGGTACTACTTTATAGACATGCGGAGTGATACGAAGGCATGTGTGATCAGAGGGGGGGCGTGTACAGTCGTCAGTCCGCTCTTGGAGTTACCCGAATCCAGTCAGTCACGGTGTTATGTATGGTTCAGCTAATAAAGATACTTGGAGATACAACGGGCTCAAAACCCTATTATTCCATAACACTACAGTAACGAGGAATAATTCAACCACAACCGTATGATGGAGAACTTCTCGGCCACAGCGAATGTGGTACAACGTTTTTTTATTTTTTACTTGAACATCATTTCTTATTTTGTGATATTTAATGGAAATGACATCCATTATAACCAATAGCAAGTTTGAAACTATGCTCCCTGCCAACCTCCCTACAGACTATTTATGACTTCAATCTATCTATCTATCTATCTATATCTAGGATAAGCATTTGTAATCATATTTGTCTGTGAAATCTTCCATTAAACTGATGGCTTTTTAGCCGTAAAAATGCATCTTGACGAGGAGTTATTTGCAGTTTGACTAATTGCTTTTGTTGTTTCTTTTGTAGGCTTTGAAAAACCTGACAATGAATTGTAAGTATTGCTTATTTTCTTCTACACACTACTGCATTACACATGGAAGCGTTGCCAGATTGAGTCCATGTCTTCACAGAGTGTCTCCTGTGACGACCATGAAGGAACGATGAGGGGACCTGATGTAATCTGTTCAATCTAGAAGCCACTAGTTTTCTGCCCAGTGTGATGTAGTATGTTGTAATGTGTATACTGTAGGTCTAATATGACTAAATATTAATTTATTTATCTTTCCGTTAGATTCTGGCTGAGTTCTGTCGCTTATCAAGCAAAAATCTGAGTTGCAATCAGAGTTCTTCAAAGATCTCGACAAATACACTCCTCGCTTCCTGGAGAAGTTCAAGACCCAGAGGGGGAAAGTGTCGGACAGAAACTTGAATATCTGCAACAAGTCAAACCTGGGGTAAGTTTCTCAAGCAGTCATTTTTCTTTATGTGGTTAATAAAGTAGTGTCACAGCATTGCATGCAGAGCTGTCAAATGATTGTCCTTTAACACTTGTGAATTGTGTGTGTTTAAAATGTTTTTTTAGAGTACAGATGTGACTGGGAGGTGAACAGCAGTCCTCCGTGGCTCTCCCGTCATCCTTGGAGATGACAACGCAGACTTCTTCAAGAATTTGTAAGTCGACTTTCGTCAAAATTATTTGATTCCACACCACAGGATGCCCAATATATCTCATGTGTTCTGCCTGTTAATCTTTTGGTATTGGCTACTTCTCTTCCAATCAGTGCTTCTATACTTTTTGATTCACTTATCCCTGATTGGGGCCCCTTTAGTGGGATCTCCCGTCTTTCCAGTCAGGTCCAGTTGCAGCTCTCTAGTCGCCCCATTCAAAACCCAAAGGCCTTCAAAATAAAAAATTACAAATCATATCACACCTAAATGGGCATCTGTACACCTTCACATGTCTGCATGATGGTAGAGGGGTTCTACTAATATCTCCTGTTACCAAAAATGGGTTTTCACTTGTAACATTATCGCTATTTCTTTGTTGCTTTTGGGCAATATGCTCGCTCTCCTGCCACAGGAGGTTCAGGAGCAGCCAATATGATGCAGGTGTGACGGCTGAAGATGGTAGGTACCTGTTCAGCCTCCTATGGTAGGAGCACATTTCCCAGAAGCAGCAGTCACAAAGAAATGTGGATGTTTACCACGAATATGGTTGGTTGCCCACGTATTAAACGTTGGTCTTTCTTTATTGAAGGTGTGAGTTTTGGATGGCGTGAAGCTTCGACTTGACCCTATGGAAACACAGCAGAAGCCACCAACGGGTCCTGATCGGGGTGTGTTGTAATGTAACTGCATCGACCTGTTCTCAGGCCCTTCTACATTCTGTTGTTTACATTTGCTCTATTATTGTTGTTCCATTCAAATATCCCTATTTGTAAATATGATAATTCATATTCTTTATTATTAGCTTTTGCAATCATTCAGTGAATCACATGATCAATGAATTAATCATCGCACTCACTCCTGAGCATCTTTCACTTGTTTATCTAATAATATCAGAATCCAAGTAACCATTGTGTGTTCTACCATAGAAATGCAACGTGAAATTTGACATGTAATTGTGTTTTTTATGCTGCTCTTGTTATTAGGACTCTGATGACCTTCTGGACGTGTCCCACGCCTCCATTGGGACCCTGACGGTGCTGAAGACATCGTGGCCTCCTCACTCGCTGGACCTGGAGTCTACAACTACTGCCATCGTTTTGGGAGGAGCAGTCGTGATGGGTGACCGTGATAATCTTCCCCGTGCCGTGTGGCTACTCTTCTGACTTATTTATGCCTGAATTTGGAGTATCCTCAACGAGTGAGGAACACCTTCTGAATTTATTCATAGAGTGCTTCTCACTTGGACCAAAAACCCTAAAATACAATCACTCAAAAATCTACTGATGCCATAAGGGGCTGTGTTCATGATGTGCAGTCAGGCCCGAGAACTTCACCCTTCTATCTCTTTTCTAGAAAATGTCTGTTTTTGTTGTTTTTCTGTCGTGAAATTTAGCAAATGCCGAAAACTCCGTGTTCATCATATTTCTGCGTTACAAAACCTAATCTGGCAGCATGTTCAGCGTTTTAAGCACGTTGTTTGAGTTTTAAAACATGTGTTTTTCTTCTAAATAAACGTTTTCTTCCATTGTAACTGTTCTCCTTCTTTTGTTTCAACAACTTACAGTTTTTAGTTCAGCTTACTTGATCATTTTAAGGCAATCGGTTTCCTCACTATTTCTAAGTAATGGGATCTCATTGACTAGTAAAGTTAACTAGTTCTTATTAGTACTGTTTACTTAATATAACTTGGATCTTTTAAGTTGTCTTTTTTAAGTTCACCTTGTAACTAATAATTGTTAAGTTAACTATACTAATGTTTACTGCAATTACATGAGTTGCCTAAACTTAGTTTCTTTTAGCTTGAAGAACTTAAAATTATTGAGCTACTTTACTTAGAAATGTTGAGGCAATCGGTTTCCTCACCTTTTTCAAGTAAAGTCAATTTATTACATACTTAAAGATTTTTAAGTTACCTTCACTCGTATCTTTTAAGTTGTCTGAACTGACATATTATGAGTTGACTTAACTTATGTTTACTCTAATTACGTCAGTTGCCGAAACTCATTTATTTTTAGTTTTAAGAACTTAAAATTATTGAGCTACTTTACTTAGAAATTTTGAGGCAATCGGTTTCCTCGCCTTTTTCAAGTAAAGTCAACTTATTACATGATTAAAGATTTTAAGTTACCTTCACTCATATCTTTTAAGTTGTCTGAAATGACATATTATAAGTAGACTGAACTTATGTTTACTCCAATTACATCAGTTGCCAAAACTCATTTATTTTTAGTTTTAAGAACTTAAAATTATTGAGCTACTTTACTTAGAAAATTTGAGGCAATCGGTTTCCTCACCTTTTTCAAGTAAAGTTAACTTATTACATTTTACAGTGCAGGTGTGTGGATGATTAACAGGTGTGTGGATGATTGACAGGCGTGTGGATGATTGACAGGTGTGTGGACGATAGACAGGTGTGTGGATGATAGACAGGTGTGTGGATGATAGACAGGCGTGTGGATGATTGACAGGTGTGTGGACGATAGACAGGTGTGTGGATGATAGACAGGTGTGTGGACGATAGACAGGTGTGTGGATGATAGACAGGTGTGTGGACGATAGACAGGTGTGTGGATGATTGACAGGTGTGTGGACGATAGACAGGCGTGTGGATGATTGACAGGTGTGTGGATGATTGACAGGTGTGTGGATGATAGACAGGTGTGTGGACGATAGACAGGTGTGTGGATGATTGACAGGTGTGTGGACGATAGACAGGCGTGTGGATGATTCACAGGTGTGTGGATGATTGACAGGTGTGTGGATGATTGACAGGTGTGTGGATGATTCACAGGTGTGTGGATGATAGACAGGCGTGTGGATGATTGACAGGTGTGTGGATGATTGACAGGTGTGTGGACGATAGACAGGTGTGTGGATGATAGACAGGTGTGTGGACGATAGACAGGTGTGTGGATGATAGACAGGTGTGTGGATGATAGACAGGTGTGTGGACGATAGACAGGTGTGTGGATGATTGACAGGTGTGTGGACGATAGACAGGCGTGTGGATGATTCACAGGTGTGTGGATGATTGACAGGTGTGTGGATGATTGACAGGTGTGTGGATGATTCACAGGTGTGTGGATGATTGACAGGTGTGTGGATGATAGACAGGTGTGTGGATGATTGACAGGTGTGTGGATGATTCACAGGTGTGTGGATGATTGACAGGTGTGTGGATGATAGACAGGTGTGTGGATGATTGACAGGTGTGTGGATGATTCACAGGTGTGTGGATGATTGACAGGTGTGTGGATGATTGACAGGTGTGTGGATGATAGACAGGTGTGTGGATGATAGACAGGTGTGTGGATGATTGACAGGTGTGTGGATGATTGACAGGTGTGTGGACGATAGACAGGTGTGTGGACGATTGACAGGTGTGTGGACGATTGACAGGTGTGTGGATGATTGACAGGTGTGTGGATGATTCACAGGTGTGTGGATGATTGACAGGCGTGTGGATGATTGACAGGTGTGTGGACGATAGACAGGCGTGTGGATGATTGACAGGTGTGTGGATGATTGACAGGTGTGTGGACGATAGACAGGTGTGTGGATGATAGACAGGTGTGTGGACGATAGACAGGTGTGTGGACGATAGACAGGTGTGTGGATGATTGACAGGTGTGTGGATGATTGACAGGTGTGTGGATGATTGACAGGTGTGTGGATGATTGACAGGTGTGTGGATGATTCACAGGTGTGTGGATGATTGACAGGTGTGTGGATGATAGACAGGTGTGTGGACGATAGACAGGTGTGTGGATGATAGACAGGTGTGTGGATGATTGACAGGTGTGTGGATGATTCACAGGTGTGTGGATGATTGACAGGTGTGTGGATGATTCACAGGTGTGTGGATGATTGACAGGTGTGTGGATGATTGACAGGTGTGTGGATGATAGACAGGTGTGTGGATGATAGACAGGTGTGTGGATGATTGACAGGTGTGTGGATGATAGACAGGTGTGTGGATGATTGACAGGTGTGTGGATGATAGACAGGTGTGTGGATGATAGACAGGTGTGTGGATGATTGACAGGTGTGTGGAAGATTGACAGGTGTGTGGACGATAGACAGGTGTGTGGACGATAGACAGGTGTGTGGATGATTGACAGGTGTGTGGATGATAGACAGGTGTGTGGATGATTGACAGGTGTGTGGACGATAGACAGGTGTGTGGATGATTGACAGGTGTGTGGACGATAGACAGGTGTGTGGATGATTGACAGGTGTGTGGATGATAGACAGGTGTGTGGATGATAGACAGGTGTGTGGATGATTGACAGGTGTGTGGATGATAGACAGGTGTGTGGATGATTGACAGGTGTGTGGATGATAGACAGGTGTGTGGACGATAGACAGGTGTGTGGATGATTGACAGGTGTGTGGATGATAGACAGGTGTGTGGATGATAGACAGGTGTGTGGATGATAGACAGGCGTGTGGATGATTGACAGGTGTGTGGATGATAGACAGGTGTGTGGATGATAGACAGGTGTGTGGATGATTGACAGGTGTGTGGATGATAGACAGGTGTGTGGATGATTGACAGGTGTGTGGATGATTGACAGGTGTGTGGACGATAGACAGGCGTGTGGATGATAGACAGGTGTGTGGATGATTGACAGGTGTGTGGATGATTGACAGGTGTGTGGACGATAGACAGGTGTGTGGATGATTGACAGGTGTGTGGATGATTGACAGGTGTGTGGATGATAGACAGGTGTGTGGATGATTGACAGGTGTGTGGATGATTGACAGGTGTGTGGATGATAGACAGGCGTGTGGATGATTGACAGGTGTGTGGATGATAGACAGGTGTGTGGACGATAGACAGGTGTGTGGATGATTCACAGGTGTGTGGATGATAGACAGGTGTG
>NC_079409.1:21429950-21479950 GCF_029220125.1 Pseudoliparis swirei | reverse complement strand
TAATAAACCCTACAATTCAAATCCTTCTTTCTACTGTCTCTATGAGACTGGAAGAACAAGAAGAACAAGAACAAGAAAAACAAGAACAAGAAGAAAAAGAACACCAAACAATGGCCGCTGCAGGAGGGTCACATTAAAAGTATACGTTCACTTTTCAGGGATCAATATTTCACGGGCGTTTTTTTTTAAGCGACGCCATTCAAAGTATTCAAACGTGCGACGTGAAAAAGAAAAAAGAAAAGAAAAGAGGACATTTCTTCCCCAAAGAGAGAAATGAATGAACGTCCTGGCACCGGGCGCCGTGGAGCTCGTAAGAGTGAGTAACGCCGAGCGGAGGAAACACACACGCCCTCCACTGGGTGATGAAGACTTCAATGCTAACAGACAGATGCCAATCCACCCCCCCACCCCCCACACACACACACACACAGACCCCCTGCTAGACATGTGTGCTAGTTGGCTGAGAGACATTAGCATTTGTTTTACCCCCCCCCCCCCCCCCATCCCATGTGCTCGAGCCTCAGGCACAACAGTCAAAGAGACACCACCACCACCACCTCCCAGTATCTCGTCTCCCAGTATGTGTGAGTGTGAACACTCTCACTTAGAAACACACACACACACACACACTGTGGCCATTGATATGTGCTGGGATGGCACATATCAATATCAGATATCAGCGGGGGGGATTTTTGCAAGCTGCGAAGGAGAAAAAAATGCAGAAAAGACTAATTTTGGGTTGCTCTTTTTTCTTTTCTTCTTTTTTTGGGCAATTCCGTTCTCACGGAACTGCAGCCGGCGGTCGGGGGAGGCTGCGAGGTTTGATGGAGGCCACGGCCTGGTGTGCATGTGCTAGTGCGCCCCCTAGCTCTCAGCCCAGGCCCATCCCCTTTCTTTCTTTCTTTTCCCCTTCCTCCTCCTCCTCCTCCTGCTGTTCCTCTCTTGCCCTACATATCAGTCCCGGAGAGAATAGACCCGTCTAACACCCGGCTTCACAGAGACGCTGTTTTGTCATGTTTTATATCATTCTACTAATGGCAAGAAAAGCAGGTCCTCTGACTAAAGACATGCAGCATCCCTGAAGAGCTCTGGTGGAAAAAAAGAAGCAGAAGAAGAAGAAGAAGAAGAAGAAGAAGAAGAAAAAAGAAAAGAGAAGCGTGAGGACTTAACTGAGCTCTGTGTTCTCACCAGCAAAAGCTCTTGTTTTGTAAACAGTCTGAGAATGGCTGTGCTTTTTGATCCGTATTTGTAATAAAGGAGCGAGAGAGAGAGAGGAAAAAAAAGAGACAGACGAGAGCGAAGAGATGGAGAGAGAGATGGAGAGAGAGAGAGATCCAACAGATGGTAGATTTGGCGAGGCCTCGGCCGCATGCAGTTTATGTAAAAGCCGGTCTGGAAAGAGCACGGACCCCCGAAGCATCTCTCACATACCGAGGAGCCGCGGTCACACGGCCCGGCAGCAGAGTGAGACCTCCTCACTGAATGTCCTCTCTTTTCTCTTTTCTTCAATGAACTCGGGCTTTGTTGAGTCAGACTTTATTAATTCCTCACGTCCCCCCAAACAGAACCGTCCCTAAAACTCTCATGTGACCACGTTGTTGTCGTTGTTGTTGTTTTTAAAAAGGAGAAAATATGACATTAATCTTCTTTAATAAAATTCATCTTGTTATTACACTATTATGACATGTCATGTAGCTGAGGCTTTGATCTAAAGAGACTTACACAGTAGACGCAGCTACAGGGAGCAACTCAGGGTTAGGTGTCTTGCTCAAGGACACATCCACTAGGGCAGGGATTGAACCGCCAACCCCCTGATTAAAAAATCATACTTTTTTTTTTAGAAAAACAAAGAGAAGTTGTCTTGTTCTGATTGGCCGACAGTAGAAAACAAACAAACCAGACACCTAGAAAAAGAAAACATCTTCTCATTCAACGTTTTTCTTCTTTTCTCACTATTTGGGGTTGAAAATTATCCCCAATAATTGCTGATTGTTTTTCTCTCCATTGATTAGCTCATCAATAAATGGATTGATTATCCTGAGCGCTCTGATGCTGCACGTGTTCCTCTTGTCAGCGCGGTGTCGTTCCCGGTGTAATTCAATCATTCCTTTTGAATGCGGCCCGCGTGTCAACATGTTTGCCGCAGAGTGGGCGGACACACACACACACACACACACACACACACTCACACAGAGCCCCAAAATGACCTATTTGTGAGCATGTGTGACCTGCGACTGTCGATCAGTGCAAATTTGTGAGGCAATGAAGCGTGAGGGAGGGTCCCGTCAGAGCCCCATCCACAGGAAGTGTGTGTGTGTGTGTGTGTGTGGAGAGGGGAGGGGGGGGCACAGGGTGGAACAGGCACTATGAATGTAAAGAGGCGAGGAGGGGAAGTGAGGATGGAAAGAAGGGCAAGTGAGGAAGAGGAGAACTCAAAGCGGGCGAAGCTCGTCCACCAGTGGGTTATTTAATGTCATCCCCCCCTCTCCCCCCCCCTCTCCCCCCAATCCATCCCTGAAATGTTGGGAAAAGAAGAGTGACTTCTCTTCGAGCGGGCATGTTTTGATTCCTCCTCTTCCTCGGCTTCGTGGAGCTGCTGGAGGAGCTCAGCCTCTCCTCCTCCTCCTCCTCCTCGTCCGTCTTTGATATTCGCTGCTCCACTAATTGTCGTCGCTGCAGTACATCTATCTTTTTTCAATTTCCTGATAATTAGCCTCTAACTCTTTCATCTGTCTTTTCAAGTGCACTAAATCTCCTCCTCTAATGAAAGTTACACTGAACCCAACAAGGTTGACGGCTGGAGAGAGAAAGGAAGAGGGGGAAAACACTGACGTCTCTCTCTCTCTATACCTCTCTCTCTCCTTCTCTCCCTCTCTCTGCCTCCCTCTCTCTCCCTCACTCTCTCTCTTTCTCTCTCTACCTCTCTCTATAGCTCTCTCTCTCTTCCTCTCTCTCTACTTCCCGCCTTCTCTCTCTCCGTCTCGCCCCCTCTCTCACCTCCCTCCCTCTCTCTCTCCCCCTCTCTCCCCCCTCCCTCTCCCTCCCTCTCTCTCTCACCGTGAGCAGGCCCTGTCCTTGTGTTCACATTACACTTCACGTGGGGGGTGGGGGGAGTGAAGGGGGGGGGGGGCCTCCGCCGCACTTCCCAAAAGACCTCCGTCCAATCGAGAGGCTCGGAGTAACGAGAGGGGAAGCTATGCTACGCGTACGATAACATGTTAGCACAACATCCTCTGAGTGTGACAGCCTAGTTACTCCGAGACACCCCCCCCCCCCCACACACACACACACACACACACAACTTATGAATGTATTCTTCCTCAAAGACGCAAAACAAAAGAGTGAGACAAAGGCTTCCCGTGAAGGAGCGCTGCTCTATGTCTTTTGATCCGGTGTTTCCATGATGGGAATACGTTATTGAGAACATTACTACGAAAAAAAAAGCAAACACAGGAGAGGAGAGCGTGAGAGGAGTGGAGGACGAGAAGAAGAAAAGAAAAAAAACAGGCATCAAAATTGATTTTTCAATCATGCTTGCTGTTTCAAGAGGGCGTCACATGTTCTAATGACCTCATCCCTCTTGGCGTGGGGTGAGTTATTTCACACAGGGCCATTTTAAACTAAGAGGAGTAAGGTGTGTGTGTGTGGGGGGGTGTAGGTGGGAGTGTGGGGTTGGGAGGGGGTGAGGGGGGGGGTAGTGCTGCCGCTAAGTAGGGCTCAAAGCTGTGAGGGGTAGTAAAGAGGTGGGGGGGGGGGCTAAGGGAATGGTTAACAGGGTCATTTAGATTGGATGGGAGATCGATACTGAGAGGTAGAGAGGAGGCGCCTCTCCGTCACGGTGATGTGTGGCCGCCGTGTGATTGTTCTGCAGATTACGGACGGGGGAAAGAAAAGGGAAGCGCTGTCTCTCTCTCCCTGTGTGTGTGTGTGTGTGTGTGTGTGTGTGTGTGTCCATCCTCCAGTGATTTAAAACACATACCATGTTTTTTTTGTTTGATATTCTATCCCCGCAGAGGAGGAAATGAAACGCAATGTGCAGTGAATGTTAAAGCTTATCAGTTTTTCCTCTTTTTAAAGATTATCTCTGGGTTTTTTTTATATGGCGAGTGGGGGGGGGGGGGGGTCAGCGACACCGGCACGACGGCAAATGACCAATCTATTCATTTATCTAAAGGAGATGTAACGATAAGACGCAAATTAAATCAGGCTTCCTCTCCTTCCTCCACGTCAGTGTATTAATCATGAGGCGTGATGAGTCGGCCGTGACTGGGAGGTCTCGGGTTCAAAGCCAGAATTAGACAAATTAGCGATGTGCTTCGTCTCCCCCCCCCCTCAACCTCTGCAAAAGGTGCCCTTGAGCAACTCTCTGAACCACTGAAGCTCTAATAGAATTTGCTTCACCAAATAATCTCCACCCGAAGAAGAGAGGAAGCCGCGAGGGCTTTGAGGTGGAGGCCGGAGCCTGTGAGGCCGCTTTAGGAACACTAAGGGTCATACACGTGTTGACCGATGGATTTACACGACTTTAAACCAAATTTCCATGACCCAACATGTTGTGAAATCTCCGTGTATACACGAGTGATAATAAACCTTAAATGACGCAAATTAATGAATTAATTCATATTCATATCCATGATTATTCTTTTGATCGAACTGTGTAAATGAACATATGAATATTTCACATTTTCCACAAAGGACTTTTCCAGGCCTGGAAATATAGATTTTTATTAATTCCATGAATTTTCCAGGTTTTCCATTAACGCACGAACCCTGTAGTGAGAATCAGGACTACATGGTCAGACTCAGAATCATTTATTTGCTACGTGTGTTAGACACACGAAGAATTTGACGGCTGGTGTTTACACATTAGACAGACAAACAACACAACAACAACAACAATCAAAAACAATCAATAGTCAACATATAAGATACAATAAATAAAATGAATCTGTTCATGCGGATCAGAGGGGGACCCGGACTCTGTTCATGAGGTCAGTGGGGGACCCGGGCTCTGTTCATGAGGGGGAGGGGGGACCCGGACTCTGTTCATGAGGGGGGGGGGGACCCGGGCTCTGGTCATGAGGGTCAGTGGGGGACCCGGGTTCTGTTCATGAGGTCAGTGGGGGACCCGGGCTCTGGTCATGCCCCTGTGCCCCCTGCAGTGGGTGGAGCCCCCCTTCCCCCCTGCAGGGGGTGGAGCCCCCCGTGCCACCTGCAGCGTTTTCCTTGCAGCCTTCCAGCAAACATGCACACGGCCTGGAGGTAAAAGCAGTTCACACGACACCACAGAAGGAGAAAGTAGATTTCAAAAAGTCAAATTGCGCAACACCCCCCATGGACTCACTGTGTGTTCCGTTGGCTCGGCGGAGGTCAGAGGTCGTGGGTCGGCCTGTAGGGCGTCCGTGTGCTGATCAAAGACTCCTCTGCGGGCTGCGTGCTGACACAGCTGCTTACAGCCAGTCTGAAGGACGCGCTGTGGAAACACGCCGGAGAGGAACCGCTCGCTCACCCCAAATGTTCCCGTGTTTGTTGACGAGTGATTCGACGCGGCCTCCGCTCGACTGTTAGGCCAACACACTCTCTACGAAAAGAAGAAGAACAAAGCGCGTACGTAATTGTCCAGACGAGCGAGATGGGAGGAGGAGACAATTCCGACTGCACAACAAGCGGCCTTCATTCAGCTGATCCTCAGGTCGCAGAGAGAAGCCTCCTGATTGGCCGCCTGCCGACTGGCGGCCAATCAGGACGGTGGAAACTATTAAAAACGTGTTTTGCCGGATGTGATCGACTGAGTATCAACAGCCGTGCGGCTGAAGGCTTAATATCTCGGTAGGCCTTGTTATTTTCTCTCCCCACCCCCCCCTCTATTAAAGTGGCTCGGCTCCTAAATCAAAATAGAAGGAGGGGGAGGAGTGGGGGTAACAGGAAACACAGCTCTCATCTCTTACACTCGCTTTTTTCTTCTTCTTGGAGGGCTGTGATGTGACATACTCTGCTTCTTTCTTTCTTTCTTTTTCTTTGCCGCCTTCATTGTCCATCTGCCTGAGCTGGGATGTGGGAGGCGGATCAGATATCACTGCCTTGGGTGTTCGCCAGTGCCGCTCGTTCATCACGCCGTACCTCCCTCCCTCCCTCCCTCCCTCCCTCCCCCCCTCCCTCCCTCCGGGGCTTCTGGGAAAAAAACGACCCGACCGGAGGGATGTTCCACGGCCACGGGACGACAGGTGTTCATCTTCTTCCCGAGAAAAAACGCACCAATCAGGTGCCGGTATCAGGTTCCCGCGGCTCATTAGTGGACCTGGATGCTGCAATGAAAGGGCGGAACGGATCCGTTCTGGCATTAGCTGACCATTTATTTTAATTGTACTGCTCGGTGTTTGTGGAAGTCCAGGATGTTAGTCGGTGCACAAACCCAAACCCCGGTTGTAACTTGTTATAATGAGGCTTTTTTTCTTTTCTTCTTACTTTAAGGGACTCTGCGGGGACTTTGGCCAAGTCTCTACATCTGACGGCATTTGCAGCTGAAACTTTGTGGGCTGCTCACAGCGATGACATTCCTGGGGACTAACAAGATACAGCGGTATTTATTAACTGGTGATTTCTAATGATTATCAAAGCAGAGTGGGACATCTCTGACATGAATTCATCTACGTCCAGGGAGCACAGAGAAGGGAGATAAATGGAGTGAATATGGAACTTCTAATAGCCAGAAAACATGCTGCGAAAGAAAGAACTATCTATTCCTGGTGCACGGCTTGGAGCTAAGTTCAAAAATATATTTAATTGTATCATAATATAATACATTCCCTTATATAATATCTGGGAAATGTATGAGGGGGGTGGGGGGGGGGAGGCTTGTCGCCAACAGGGGGAGGGGGGTAAATTAACAGTATTTATGTGTGTGTGTGTGTGTATGTATGAGGGCATGCAGGTATGTGCATATATATATATATACATATATATATATATATGTATATATATATATATATTTATACATATATATATACATATATATATATATGTTAATATGTGTGCATGTTTTTCGTATGTGTACCCGTATTTATATATATATTTATTTTATTTTTTATTTTATTTTTTGTACTGAGTACATTTGTACACGTACAGTGTGTACATTTTTTATTTTGCATGTGCTCATCTTGAAAATAATAAAAGAGTTAAAAAAGCTTTACGGCTTCTCTGTTTTGTTTCGGGTCATACAATAAAGTGTTTTTCTCAAATTCAAATTATCGTCAATTTAAAGTCATTTTCTTTTTAAGAGTGTCCAACAGGTGACCTCTTTTAACCCGCTCCACACAACAAGAGGAACATTTTGACAACGTGATTCCAGACTCTCCCGTCAGCTGTCCTCTCCAATACAAAAAGAGGAATAAATGATGAAAGAGAAACAAACACGGCGTCATAAATAACTCTGTTTAGTTTTGGCCGTGACTGACGGTCTTCAACAGAGATCTTTAAATGGTGCGTTTGAAGCAACGCGACGTGACGCCGCCGTCTCGCGTCTGACGGGAGGTCAAACCGTGTTAAACGCGGAGCGTTGAAAACTCCTGCTGGCTGACAGACGCCTGTTCCTGAACCCACGCGTTGCATTCAAGGCCCACGTGAGAGCGTCGGTGAACGGCACTCGTTCTCTAGCCTTCGACCAATGGGATGAAGTTACATCTCTCCATCGCACATCATGAACTCTGCTTCCCCCCCGGAGTCTGTGTGACTTCACGGCTCATTGGACCTGGATGGGTCTGAAGCCCCGCCCCCTCCTCTCTACCTCCTTCTGTCTCATGGATTGTGGAGGTCTGGATTGTTGGAATTATTCATCCACTCTGTCGTACTCATTTAATGTTTATGTAACTCTGTCATGATTCCTTCTGGTCACATGACATCTATTGTTCATCTGGTCACATGACATCTGTTGTTCATCTGGTCTCATGACATCTATTGTTCATCTGGTCACATGGCATCTATTGTTCATCTGGTCACATGACATCTGTTGTTCATCTGGTCACATGGCATATATTGTTCATCTAGTCACATGACATCTGTTGTCCTTCTGGTCACATGACATCTACTGTTCATCTGGTCACATGACATCTATTGTTCATCTAGTCACATGACATCTGTTGTCCTTCTGGTCACATGACATCTATTGTTCATCTGGTCACATAACATCTATTGTTCATCTGGTCACATGGCATCTATTGTTCATCTGGTCACATGACATCTTTTGATCAGCTGGTCACATGACATCTATTGTTCTTCTGGTCACATGACATCTATTGTTCATCTGGTCACATGACATATATTGTCCATCTGGTCACATGACATCTATTGTTCATCTGGTCACATGACATCTATTGTTCTTCTGGTCACATGACATCTATTGTTCTTCTGGTCACATGACATCTATTGTTCATCTGGTCTCATGACATATATTGTCCATCTGGTCACATGACATCTATTGTTCATCTGGTCACATGACATCTATTGTTCATCTGGTCACATGACATCTAGTGTTCATCTAGTCACATGACATCTATTGTTCATCTGGTCTCATGACATCTATTGTTCATCTAGTCACATGACATCTATTGTTCATCTGGTCACATGACATCTATTGTTCATCTGGTCACATGACATCTATTGTTCACCTGGTCACATGACATCTATTGTTCATCTGGTCTCATGACATCTATTGTTCATCTGGTCACATGACATCTATTGTTCTTCTGGTCACATGACATCTATTGTTCACCTGGTCACATGACATCTATTGTTCATCTGGTCTCATGACATCTATTGTTCATCTGGTCTCATGACATCTATTGTTCTTCTGGTCACATGACATCTATTGTTCATCTGGTCACATGACATCTATTGTTCATCTGGTCACATGACATCTATTGTCCATCTGGTCACATGACATCTGTTGTCCTTCTGGTCACATGACATCTATTGATCATCTGGCCACATGACATCTATTGTTCATCTGGTCACATCTATTGTTCATCTGGTCACATGACATCTATTGTTCATCTGGTCACATGACATCTATTGTTCATCTGGTCACATGACATCTATTGTTCATCTGGTCACATGACATCTAGTGTTCATCTAGTCACATGACATCTGTTGTCCTTCTGGTCACATGACATATATTGTTCTTCTGGTCACATGACATCTATTGTTCATCTGGTCACATGACATCTATTGTTCATCTGGTCACATGACATCTATTGTCCATCTGGTCACATGACATCTGTTGTCCTTCTGGTCACATGACATCTATTGATCATCTGGCCACATGACATCTATTGTTCATCTGGTCACATCTATTGTTCATCTGGTCACATGACATCTATTGTTCATCTAGTCACATGACATCTGTTGTCCTTCTGGTCACATGACATATATTGTCCATCTGGTCACATGACATCTATTGTTCATCTGGTCTCATGACATCTATTGTTCATCTGGTCACATGACATCTATTGTTCATCTGGTCACATGACATCTATTGTCCATCTGGTCACATGACATCTATTGTTCATCTGGTCACATGACATATATTGTTCTTCTGGTCACATGACATCTATTGTTCATCTGGTCACATGACATCTATTGATCATCTGGTCACATGACATCTATTGTTCATCTGGTCACATCTATTGTTCATCTGGTCACATGACATATATTGTTCATCTAGTCACATGACATCTGTTGTCCTTCTGGTCACATGACATATATTGTCCATCTGGTCACATGACATCTATTGTTCATCTGGTCTCATGACATCTATTGTTCATCTGGTCACATGACATCTATTGTTCATCTGGTCACATGACATCTATTGTTCATCTGGTCACATGACATCTATTGTTGATCTGGTCACATGACATCTATTGTTCATCTGGTCACATGACATCTATTGTCCATCTGGTCACATGACGTCTATTGTTCATCTGGTCACATGACATCTATTGTTCATCTGGTCACATGACATCTATTGTTCATCTGGTCACATGACATCTATTGTTCATCTGGTCACATGACATCTATTGTCCATCTGGTCACATGACATCTATTGTTCATCTGGTCACATGACATCTATTGTTCATCTGGTCACATGACATCTATTGTCCATCTGGTCACATGACATCTATTGTTCATCTGGTCTCATGACATCTATTGTTCATCTGGTCACATGACATCTATTGTCCATCTGGTCACATGACATCTATTGTCCATCTGGTCACATGACATCTATTGTTCATCTGGTCACATGACATCTATTGTCCATCTGGTCACATGACGTCTATTGTTCATCTGGTCACATGACATCTATTGTTCATCTGGTCACATGACATCTATTGTTCATCTGGTCACATGACATCTATTGTCCATCTGGTCACATGACATCTATTGTTCATCTGGTCACATGACATCTATTGTCCATCTGGTCACATGACATCTATTGTCCATCTAGTCACATGACATCTATTGTCCATCTGGTCACATGACATCTATTGTTCATCTGGTCTCATGACATCTATTGATCAGCTGGTCACATGACATCTATTGTCCATCTGGTCACATGACATCTATTGTCCATCTAGTCACATGACATCTATTGTCCATCTGGTCACATGACATCTATTGTTCATCTGGTCTCATGACATCTATTGTTCATCTGGTCACATGACATCTGTTCTTCTGTCCATCCTGGAGAGGGGTCCTCCTCTGTTGCTCTCCTGAAGGGGTCTTCACCTATTTCACAACGAGAAAGAGTCTTTTTCTTCTTCTTGGGAATTGTTCCTGATCCAATGTGAGGTCAAAGGTCAAAGGTCAGGGATGTCGTATGTGTACGGACTGTAAAGCCCTCTGAGGGGAGTGTGTAAATTGTGATATCGGGATATACAAAATAAACTGAATTGAAATGGGTTTCGAAGTGATCGAGGTCAAAGGGCAGCAGAACGTTGCCACTAATAAGTCACAGCTTTTTGTTCTTGTTTTTGTTCTTGTTCTTCTTGTTCTTTTTCTTCTTGTTCTTCTCTCCCACACACACACACACAGGTCGGCCATTAACACTCTAGAGACATTATGGTTGAGCGCAGCGGGTCACACATTTTCCCCCCGCAGTTTATTCTTTTTAAACACAGAGTTCACGCGATTCCCCCGGTTAATTAATCCGTAGGTCGAGTGGTTCCTTTAAAAAAAAAGAAGAAGTGTGTGTTGTGAAAAGTGCGACGTGAAGCGTGTTGTGACGGCTGTCTCCGCGCCGCGCGCTCGCCGCCTCAGAGCGACGTGAGCGGCGAGCGGCTGCTAGACGAAGAAAAAAGTCAAACAAGAGTTGTGCGTGACGGATAATTATTTGGAGAAAAAAAAGAAAAAATACAATATTTCAGACTACCTTAAAACCCACGTAGGTGTCAAACTGGACGAAAAGCAGCATTTACTGTACGCCCCCCCACCCCCTCCTAATTTAATTTATTTCTCTAGGGGGGGGGGGGGGAACTATAGCGGCCTCTTCAAAACTTTCAGATTCTGTAATTTGGTGTAAAACAGGAGCACTTTAGGCGTTCTCCACCAGTGGAATTAAATGGGACCCCGCGGGGTTGTGTTGTTGGGTATTAAGTAATATTTATTGATGTTTATTCTCCCAGGGAGCCGCGTGGAGGAAAAGAAATCACTCTTCAGCTATATGATTAATTTCCCCCCTCGCTCCACGTAAACGACGGAGCCGAGGCAGAGCGTCTCTTTAGCCGAGACTCAGACAAGTGGAGCGTCGCTCTTTAAAAAACACTCATTCTGCTTCATGTAAAAAAATGGACTGTGACCGTGAGGGAAATTTTTTTTTTGGGGGGGGGGGGGGGGTGAAAAATGATGGCTGGAGGCCTGCGGCTCGATTCATCACCTATGAATTTGAACAGCTGCTATGTCTTCTTTCTTTTTCTTTTTTTGTAGGATTCAGAGAAGGGGGGGGGGGCTAAGCCCCGAGGGGGGCGGGGCTTATACGTTTGTGCTTTTAAGAGATTCATCACAACGACAAATATTTGCTTTACACATTGTTACCTTTTTGTTTCCATAATTAAGTTTCCACCACCGGGCTGTGAGTTGAAGTCACATACACACAAACGGATAAACACACACCTACACACACACACACACATACACTTACACACACACAGACACACATCTACACACAAACATCTACACTTACACACACACACATACACACAAACGCATAAACACACACCTACACACACACATACACAGACACACATCTACACACACACACACACACATCTACACTTACACACACACACACATACACACAAACGCATAAACACACACCTACACACACACACACATACACTTACACACACACAGACACACATCTACACACAAACATCTACACTTACACACACACATACACACAAATGCATAAACACACACCTACACACACACACACATACACATACACATACACAGACACACATCTACACTTACACACACACATACACACAAACGCATAAACACACCTACACACACACACACACAGACACACATATACACACACACACATCTACACTTAGACACACACACACACACATCTACACACATATACACATACACAAACACACACACACACTTACGCACACAAACCTACACACACAAACTTACACATACACGCACACACCTACACTCACATATGCACACACCTATACTCACGTGCACACATACACACACACATGCACACATATACACACACACTCTCCTCGTTACCGGCTGTGTGGAGCTCTGGAAACGAGGAGCCTCATCCTCACTGTCAATGAAACCTCTTCTTCCTCCTTCCTCCTTCCTCCTTCCTCCTTCCTCCCTCCTCCCTCCTTTCCTCGGGGTCTCAGGCGTGTGGCGAGGAGCTAGTGTCGGTTCCTTTCTGCTCGGCTGCAGACGGACACGTCTCCCAGATCTGATGTTCAGTCGCCTTCACCCCCCCCCCCCTCTGCACAACAAGCCCCCACCTGTCACACACACACACACACACACCTACACAAGCACACAAACACATACACACACATACGCCGGAGACACATACACACACATACACACACAAACACATACAGCCGTTAGCCGTTAGCCGCTAGCTGTCAGCCATTAGCTGTCAGCCGTTAGCCGTTAGCTGTCAGCCGTTAGCCGTTCGGCGTTAGGTGTTAGGCGTTAGGTGTTAGCCGTTAGCCATTAGCCGTCAGCCGTTACCCGTTAGTCGTTAGCCGTTAGCCGTGACGCGAAGCCTCTGAGCTCTTCTAAAACCCCCGTGAAGCGCTGCGTGAAGTGTCTTATTGCTTTTATGAAGCGACGTTCCTTTGATGTTATTCTTCAGCGGACCGTGAGAGGCTCTGATTCATGAGGATGACTTCATTGGACTCTTCAGAGACGAACACCTCAGACTGCAGCCGGCTGAATGATGCAGATTGAAGAGATCATTTATTGGGAGCTCAATTATGCAATTAATCTTTTTATTGAAGAAAAAAAAAGTAGTTTCATGAACATGATCGACAAATTATGAGAAGAAACTAAAATATCAATCAAAAACCCTGTGACAATACTCCAATAACTGTGGTTTATGGTTTTCAGTGGGCGAGAGTTGGATTATCTTTACAATAAGAAGTGAAACTATGACGTGTCGTCGAATTTTAAAATGTCTATTAACATTTAATTGAGATTAGTAGAAGTTAACACACGTGTGATGATTTGAGACTTCAACACGTCCTTTTGGTCCATGTCTTAATTTAGCGTGTCATTCATTCTACCACGATAAACACAGGAAACGGGAAATTAAACCTCCGTGACTCCTAACTTGCGTCGTGACCCTGCAGCAGATGCTCTGAGACACGCCCCCCCCCACCATCACAAACAAACCTTACAATACCAGACAGCTGTGATGGTGGGAGGCCAGATCTGCTAAAGACCCCCCCTGTCATCCTCATTAGGGATCCCCATCAGCGTCTGCATGGCTGCAGTGATTGTTTGCCCTTAAAGCCACGTGCACCTGTGCCGGCGGTTACAGGTGTGTTTGAATGCGGGGGCGGGGCTATTGTCCCTGCGCTTCCTGTCTCATTCAACTGATTCGTGAAAGTGAGACGGGAAGCTTTAATTTAATTTAATTCAGTCTATTTTATGTAGCCCAATATCATCCGTGGGGAAGTGTCAGACATCAGTATCATACATTAGTTTAGTTTATTTGTTAATGTGTGATACATTGGTTCATACACATGTTGACTAGTGGATTTCCAGGACTTTGAAACAAATTTCCGCGACCAAACATTTCGTGAAATCTCGGGTGTATTCATGAAAAAGTGAGATATTTAAATTTAACAATGAAATAAAAGACACGTCTGCTCCTGGAAGCACATTAAAGTGACGCGTCCTCCTCCTCGTCTCTTGCAGACCGCGTGACCTTGCAGAAGCTCCATGACCCCGCCGTGTGACCTCTCCTGCACCACCCACCGGAGTCAGGAGTACCTGCTCCAAACGACACGAGTCAAACTGCAGCGCCCCCAGGAGGAGGAGGAGCGTCTCACTTCCTCCTAACTTTATTCATGTTGCACAGGAAGGAGAAAGAAGGGGGAAAAAGTGCCAGTTGATGCATTATTATTATTCGCAGCGGCAAAAAAAAGTTGCATCAGTCGTGACTGAAGTCAATAAGAGACGCGTTGCCTCATGCGGCCCCTCCCCCCTCTTCCCCTCGGCACACTGCATTGTGGGATATATCCTGTTGGTTTATCTTCCTCTGCTGCTTGTCTGCTGGTTGTCTGAGCATCAGCCTTGTCCAAACTCTCTCTCTCTCTCTCTCTCTCTCTCTCTCTCCCTCTCCTGCTCTCTCTCTCTCTCTCCCTCTCCTGCTCTCTCTCTCTCCCTCTCCCTCTCTCTCTCCTGCTCTCTCTCTCCCTCTCTCTCTCTCTCTCTCTCTCCTCTCCTGCTCTCTCTCTCTCTCCTCTCTCTCTCTCTCTCTCCCTCCTCTCCTCCCTCCTCCTCTCTCTCTCTCTCTCTCTCCTGCTCTCTCTCTCTCTCTCTCTCTCTCTCTCTCTCTCTCTCTCTCTCTCTCTCTCTCTCCTCTCTCTCCTCCCTCTCTCTCTCTCTCCTTTCCCTCTCTTCTCTCTCTCTCTCTCCTCTCTCTCTCTCCTCTCTCTCTCTCCTCTCTCTCTCCTCTCTCTCTCTCTCCTGCTCTCTCTCTCTCTCTCTCTCTCTCTCTCTCTCTCTCCTGCTCTCTCTCTCTCTCTCTCTCTCTCTCTCTCTCTCTCTCTCGCTCTCTCTCTCTCCTGCTCTCTCTCTCCTGCTCTCTCTCTCTCTCCTCTCTCTCTCTCCTGCTCTCTCTCTCTCTCTCTCTCTCTCTCTCTCCTGCTCTCTCTCTCCCTCTCTCTCCTGCTCTCTCTCTCTCTCCTGCTCTCTCTCTCTCTCTCTCCTGCTCTCTCTCTCTCCTCTCTCTCTCTCTCAGTTCACGCTGAGCGTCAGAGCGACAGGGTGTGCGTGTGAGCTGTGGAGCGTTGTCTGTGTTTCTCTCTTCTCTATTCTTTCATAGTTGTTTGTATTTAGTTTATGTGGTGTATTAGTTGGGTTTCACAGTAGTTTAAGTTGTTTGGTGGTTATTTGGGTTTTTTCTCTGGGTGTCTTCCCGCTGCCGGTGCCTCACCGGGCTCGGTGCGTGGCAGAAATGTTTGCACGATTCCCCCGCTGCTCACGAGGAGACACGGGATTAAGATCTCCGGTGACTCCTCGTGCAGCGTGGAGGAATTGGCTCGGGCAGTCGGGAAGAAGGTCGGGTTCAGCAGCGTGAAGTCCGCCGGCAAGATGAACGGCTCGGTCGTGATCTTCCTGGATCAGGTGGCGAAGGTGAGCCGCGTGGTAGAGGAGGGTCTCGCGGTGGGAGATTTGTTTGTGCAGGTGTTTCCGCTGGATCAGCCGGCCACCAGAGTCCTCGTTTCAAACGTCCCTCCGCTCATCTCCGATGAGTTTCTCAGCAGAGAGCTCTCCCGGCACGGAAAGCTGGTCTCCCCGATGAGAGAGATCTCATCGGGGTTCAAGGAGAGCGAGATGAAGCACATCATGAGTCATCGTAGATCGGTTTATATGATACTCAACGACCGGAGCGCGGAGTTAAACCTGCGCTTCAGCGTCAGAGTAGATGATGTTAACTATAACGTCTACGCGTCTTCATCGGCGATGAAGTGCTTTCATTGCGGAGAGGAGGGGCACACCGCGAGGGTTTGCTCGAAGCGCGGCGACCCTGCACCAGCTGGTCCGGGCGGCTCGGGTCCGTCCGGAGCGCCGCGTCGCGCTACACCAGCGTGGGGCGCCGCTGGTGCGGCGGCTGCCGCGGCTGCGGCAGCAGGGATTGCAACCGCGGCGTCTCTGAGAGGAGACGCTGCCGGAGCGCCGGCAGGCGCTGCGGCTGCGGGGCCGCCGATTCCAGCGGAGAGCGCGGCGAGCGGCGTCACTGCTGCTGTATCTGACACACATGTGGTGAGTATGAATGAGGGAGTGAGTGATGGTGGTGATGGTGGCGATGGGGGTAAGGGTGGCGAGGGGGGGGAAGAGGGTGGGGAGGCTGGACAGGGCAGTGAGGACCAAGAAAATGGAGGGGATGTGGGGGGATCTGCCAAGAGCAGTGGGGTAGAGGCTGTGGGTGAGGTGGGAAGTGGGGAGGAGGAAGGAAAAAAAGAAAAAGAAGGGGAAAAAAACAAACAAAAAAAGATTAAAAAAACAACAAAAAATATTGGTGATGGTGGTGATGGTGGCACGGGCTTAGAGGTGGAAGTGGGGAGTGGGGTGGAGAATAAAGAGGAAAGTGGGAAAGAGGAGGAAAAGGGAAATAAAGACGAGGACAAGGGTGGTGAGAAGCCCATAGAGGGGGTAGGGCAGGTGGGTGGAGGCGAAGAGGTGGAGGAGGACGGTGCAGAGGAAGAGGGGGCGGAGCAGGTAGAGATGGATGAGGAGGAAGCAGGGGGGCAGAAAGGGGCCCCAAAAAGAAAGAAGAGCGGCCAGAGTGCCGGCAGCGAGGCCAAGGCCAGCAGGGTGGAGGAGAGGAGGAGGAGTCAAGGGGCGGGGCCGGTGGAGGACAGCAGTGATGAGGAGGGGGCAGACGACAGCGACTCTCCTCTAATTTTAACAAACAGTCAAGCTCAAAAACTTCACACAGTGGATGAAATAAGCCAGTTTTACACAGAACAAAAACAAAAGGAAAGTGGAGGTCAGGGATCACTTCCCTGACCTCGTGAACTTTGTACAGTCTTGCAGATATCATATGAAAAAGTTTGAAAAGCAAGAGGTTTTTAGGATTAAAAAGATTTTACTCAAAGTAAAGGAGTGCATCCAGCAGGGGAGGTGGAGAGCTCCAATGTGGGTTTTATTTGATTTGTTGATTTTAAGTTTTATTTGTTTTTTAAACTCTTTTCTTTTAATGAACACATTCAGAGTCGGAGTTTTACACGTAAATGGGCGAGGACAGTAAGAAGAGAACATCTATTTATGAATTTAACAAGATGAAAGCCAACGATGTTCTCTTCTTACAAGAGACGACAGCGACAGCACCAACGAGGCGGACTGGAGGAGGGAGTGGGGGGGGGAAGTTCTCCTGAGCCACAACACCAACCTCAGCGGAGGAGTGGGCTTCCTCTTCTCCAGGGCTTTCAGCCCGCGGTCACTGGAGGTCAAACACATCGTGGAGGGGAGGCTGTTCTTTGTGAAAGCACGGTTCGACCTTTTAATGTTGTTTTAATTAATGTCTATGCTCCAACAACCGGGCAGAGAGGAAGCTGTTTTTATCCAAAATTAATGATGTTTTAAATGACTGTGCCTCGGAGGATTTTTTATTCTTGGGGGGGGATTTTAACTGCACAGAGGATGATTTTAAAGACAGAAATCACACAGAGCCACATCCAGCTTCACAGCAGGTGCTGAGGAGGCTGGTCCATTCTCATGGCCTGGTGGACGTGTGGAGAAGGATGCATCCGGACTGCCGACAGTACACATGGTCCCACGTTAGGGAGGGAAGGATCTCCTCAGCCAGGTTAGACCGTATTTATGTTTTTAAGCACCATTTTAGTATTTTTAAAATGTGCAGCATTGTTCCGGCTGGTTTTACTGATCACTCTTTGGTTTTATGTCATGTTTTTATCAGGAACTTTTTACCCAGGAGCGCATATTGGCATTTTAATACAGTTTTAACTTTCGATAGGAGTTTTAGAGAGGTGTTGTTTTATTTTTGGGGCATTTTTAGGCTGAGGAAGAGTGATTTTAATAATCTTAGGCAGTGGTGGGACCGTGGTAAGGTAGAAATTAAGCTCCTTTGTCAGCAGCACACTTTCAACGTCACTAGAGACGTCACCAGATCTATGAAGGACCTGGAGACTGAGATAGTGGACCTAGAAAGTTTGAGCGAGTCCACAGGAGATCGAGGACATATTGAAGTCCTCAAAAGTAAAAAGCGGCTCACCGACCTGTTCGGTTAAAGTACAAGGCGCACTGGTCAGGTCCCGATTCCAGACCATCGCGGAGATGGACACTCCTCTAGCTTCTTCTTCGGCCTGGAGAAGAGGAGTGGGCAGGCGAGTGATCCACTCACTGCTGACGGACGAGGGCAGCGGTTGTGGAGCCAAGCCAGATCCGGAAGCGAGCGGTGGGGTTTTACTCCTCCCTTTATGCCACTGAGTATAGGGAGGAGGGAGAGTCGGCGGAGGGGCTCTGTGGGGAGCTGCCTCAGGTCTCCGAGGAGACTAATGAGGAGCTCGACAGACCCATAACCCCCCAAGAGCTGAAAGCTGCCCTGCAGGAATGCAGGAGGCGCGCCCGGATCGACGGCCTCCCCGCTGAGTTTTACAAGAAATACTGGGATGTCCTCGGAAGGGACATCCTAGACGTCTTCAACGAGAGTCGGGCCTCTGGTTCCATGCCGGTGTCCTGCTTGGAGGGCAGTGCTGACGCTACTGCCGAAAAAAGGAAACCCGCAGGACATCGGTAACTGGCGCCCTGTGTCTCTGCTGTGTGTGGATTACAAGCTTCTGTCCAGGGTCCTGGCCTCCAGGCTGAGGGGAGCTATGGAGCAGGTCCTCCATCGGGACCAGACCTACTGTGTGCCCGGCAGGTCCATGGTGGATAACGTCCACCTCATTCGGGATGTTTTGGAGGTCTCCAGCTCGTTGGGTATGGATACTGGTCTGATTTCTCTAGATCAGGAAAAGGCTTTTGACCGCGTTGAACACGGTTTCCTCTGGAAAGTTCTGGGAAGTTTGGGTTCAGCGCTGGTTTCATAGCTAAGATCAAGGTGTTGTACAGTAATGTTGAGAGTGTGCTGAAGATAAACGGCAGGCTGTGTGCTCCTTTTAGAGTGAGTAGAGGGGTCCGGCAGGGCTGTGCTCTGTCCGGGATGCTCTACGCACTCTCCTCGAGCCCTCCTCATTAAAATACGCTCTAGCCTACATGGTTTGTTTTTACCTGGTTTTAGTAAAGGAATGATTTTATCGGCATATGCCGACGACGTTGTTGTTTTTATCAAGAATCAAAATGATGTAAACCTTTTAAATCAAATAGTACATGATTTTAGCACGGCATCATCAGCGAGGGTGAACTGGAAGAAAAGCGAAGCCCTCGCTGTGGGGAGTGGCGTGGCGGCCTCGGTTCTTCCACAAAAACTCATATGGAAGACGGACGGTTTTAAATATTTAGGAATATACCTGGGGAAACCGAGCATGGTCCAGAAGAACTGGGAGGGCGTCACAGAGAAGATAGAGGGAAAACTTTCCAAGTGGAAGTGGCTGCTCCCCAGATGTCTTTTAAAGGTAGAGTACTGGTTTTAAACAATCTTATTGCATCCCAACTGTGGCACAGGTTGACAGTTTTAGACCCTCCCTCGGGCTTCTTAGCCAACATACAAAAGAAGATGGTGGATTTCTTTTGGGAGGGTCTACACTGGGTGCCACAGGGGGTGCTGTTTTTAGCCAGAGAGGAGGGGGACAGGGCCTTGTCCACCTGGCCAGCCGGACGGCCACTTTTAGATTACAGTTTGTTCAGAAGTTTTTAACGAGTCCGGGGTTTTAGTGTGGCGAGACGTGGCCAGCTGCATCCTCAGACGTGCTGACAACCTAGGGCTGGATACTGCTCTGTTTTAATAGACCCCAGCTTTTTAAAACTAAGTGGGCTGCCTCCTTTTATCAGGGTGTTTTTAAGTCGTGGGCCCTTTTAAGCACGAAGGTGCCCACAGTCTGACTCTCTGTTCTGGTTGTTGAGAGAACCATTAATTCACGGGCAAAACTAGACATTAGCAGCAGCGTCACCCTGGACTAACGGGGCTGCTGCGAACAAAGACCCTTTCTCTGCAGCAGTTGGTGGATGCAGTGGGGCCGACGCTGAGCGACCCCGGCCCTGGGCTCCTGCTGGGTCTGCATTCCGACCGGGTGGCGAGGAGGCTCCTGGAACTGTGGAGGCAGAGGCTGACCGGATTGGAGAGGAGCCTCCTCAACGACTACAGCCAGCGGAGAGCAGAGCCGGACCCTGCAGACCCCTTCCCAAACATCTCCCTCAGCCCGGGGCTAGGGGACTCACCGCCCCTGCTGAGAACGAGCCACCCAGAAAACTGCACACTGAACAAAGCAGACAAGAAGACTTTGTATTTTAACCTCGTGAAGAGCATCAACAGGTCCAGACTGTGCAACAGACCGCCCACTGTGTGGTCAGAGAGACTTGGGCATGGAGGCCCTGGCCCGCAGTGGGGGTCCTATACAAGCCTCCCCTAAAGAAAAGGACCGCTGACCTCCAGTGGCGGATTTTACACGGTGCTGTCGCGTCCAACGCTTTTATTTCGGTAATCAATCCCGCTGTCCTGAGCCAGTGCCCTTCTGTGACCTCCGGGAGACTATTTACCATGTTTTTAACGAGTGTAAGAGACTTTTGAGTTTCTTCGCTCTTTTAACAGTGGTTTTAGTCTTTTAATGTGGTTTTACAGAGAAGGTTTTTATCATGGGAGCTGCCTACAAAAACAGAAAAGAAAAGTGGCAGCTCCTAAATTTTTATCCGTGAAGCAAAATGGCAATTTATTTAACTAGGAAGTCCCGGGTGGAAAACAGAGAGGGCAGGAGGCCAAGGCAGTGTGGCTCTGTAACATCAGAGCCAGACTCTGGCTGGAGTTCAGGTTTTACAAACACATTGAGACCTGGATGCTTTTAAACAACGCTGGTGTTTTAAAGATATTGTTTGTTCTGTGGTAGAGGAGGAGCTGGAGTTTGCACCACTTTTTATTCGGTAAAACATGTTTTCTTTTTTAATGTTTTTAATGTTTTGTTTGTTTGCTTTTATTTTAAATAACCTGATTTTTAAAACACTTTATTTGTAGAGAAACGTTGTGATGGAAAAAATGTAAATAAAGTGTTTTCAAAATCAAAAAATCTCTCTCTCCTGCTCTCTCTCTCCCTCTCTCTCCTGCTCTCTCTCTCTCCTGCTCTCTCTCTCCCTCCCTCTTCCTCTCTCTCTCTCTCCTGCTCTCTCTCTCTCCTGCTCTCTCTCCCTCCCTCTCCCTCTCTCTCTCTCTCTCTCTCTCCTGCTCTCTCTCTCCCTCTCCCTCTCTCTCCTGCTCTCCCTCTCCCTCTCTCTCTCTCTCTCTCCTGCTCTCTCTCTCTCTCTGCCCTAAAAGAATGACGGGGCCTTTGAAAAGGCTTCGTTGTCACGATCCTTCAACGGCAGCCGGCTAATTGCTGACCCTAACAGGCCCAATTAGCTCTTACAAGCTCGGCGCGGGGGGCCCCTGGGAGCCGTCCGCTGTCGCCACGGGGACGAGACGTGGCCACCGACGCCGCCACGGCGTCCAGAAGCACAAAGAGCGGCCGCGCGGCGACAGCGTATCGCCCGCCGCGCTCCTCTCTCCCTCTCTCTCTCTCTCTCTCCATCCTTCACCCATCCCTTTAGTCTCTGTCCGCCCGGGCCCCCTTTGCCGAGGCCCTCCTCAGAGAGATCTCTTGAAGTGCAGGGAATCAGAGGCTGGAGGAGCGCTCTGGGAAAGCTGACTGCGAGGCGAGAAAGAAAGAAAAAAGGGGGGATGAGGGGATGAGGGTGTGTGGGGGGGGGGGGGGGCTTGAAAGCTGCTATCACGACAGCAACAAGCGAGTAATCAGCCCTTTCTTTTAAAGTGGGCTTCTCAAAGAGAGCACGAGGGCTAATGTGCACAACTTAGACTGATATTTGCGATAAAGCCCCACATTTAGTCGCCGGCAAAATACATCGGGCGGCTCCGCTCCCCTCGCGAGTGTGAAATGTGATAAAGACATACATCTCTCCGCTGATAAGGAAAATGCGGGGAGGAGCCGGAGCGGCTGGCTCGCACAAAAGAGGTCTGTCGAGACGTCGGGAGTTTGGTGATTTAAAAAAAACATTTTCTTTTAACAAGCCGTAATTCAGGAAGGAAAAAAAGAAAAATGCCGCGGAGGGGAAGATGATTAACGTGGGCCGGACCGCTCGTCCCTCATCTGTTCTGTTATCTTCATTATTTGGAAGGCATTAAAAGAGGCCAGGGGATGGCAGCTCGGGGAGAGGGGCTCAGGAGGTGGGGGAAGTTCTATGTGCCGGGATACTAATTACAGTGTCCACTAATAGCGCCTCAAGTAAACCAGGCCAATGCATCTTGCCTGATGAGAACATGCATCAACCAGCTTAATTGAGAGTAAAATGAGGCAAGCGTGCCACAGGACCTATTAATCAACATTGATGAATGAAAGTGTAATTAGATGTGGAAATACAACCAAAAAAAGGAAAGGGGGAAAAGCAATCGGTTAACTTAAAGTTAAGGCTACAGTTGTTAACTAACACGTTGCAATATCGTCCGCATTAAGCTTTATCTTTCAGGCGACCCCCCCCCCCACACACACACACACACACACACACACTTGTTTCTGTTCTTAAATGTATACGGTTTGCTGAGCCATCGTTATGATGACGTAGATATTCTACTTGCTGCACATTGATAGTGAATATCGCTGCACCTGCAATACAGTCTGCACCTGCTGCACAACACACACACACATAGACACACACACACACACAGACACACAGACACACACACACACACTCCAGCCTCTAGTCTAGGCCGTGCTGATTACTGCTAATACGTTCCACTCTCAGTTCCACTTCCACTGTTCTGTTCCACTCCCAGTGTTCCACTACCACCGCTCCATCAGGACTGGATTACCCAGGTGTCACACCTGAATTTGATGAAAATATCCATACTAATCAGTTTTTTTCGTCCTCGTCGGCGGCGTTGCACTCGAGGGAAACAACCGTCATCGTTTTTTTTAACGTGATCACGTCAACACTTCCCCGGGTTACTTAACGTCCTGAGACGTGGGATCTGCGCGTGATGCGGCGTGACACGTTCAGCCTTAATCTGTGTTTATTGTCGTATTTATCTGCTGCTGCAGCGTCGCTCCCTGACGCTGACGTTCAGTGCCGGTCCTCACGGCCCCCCGAGTGCGAGAGTAAACACACAACACCCTTGAAACGCCATAATCCCTTTTGTTTGCGTGGGAAAGCCTCTCTGTCTTTACACACACACACAAATACACACACAGTGCATACACACACACACACGCACAAGCATACACAGTGATACAGACACACACACACACACAGTGCATAGACATAGAGACATACATACAAACTACCAGAAACAAATCAACACACACAGTGATACACACACACACACACAGTGATACACACATACACACACGCACACACAGTGCATAGACATAGAGACATACATACAAACTCACAGGGACAAATCAACACACACACGCACAGTGATACACCCACAAACGCAAACACACACACTGTGATACACAGAGGCAAACATACACACACAAACACACACAGTGCATACACATAGACATACATACAAACTCGCAGGCACAAATCAACACACACACACACACACACACACACACTTTCCTCTGCTCACGTTCCCTTTAAAAAGCTCTTCTCTATTTATAGACTTTTGATACGTAAACCTATGAAATCACACTTCAGACGAGACAATCAGGCCTCTTCTTCTTCTTCTTCTTCTTCAATCCGCTAGGAATCAAAAGACAGAAAGGGGTGGACAAAAAAACAGAAACACAAAAGAGACACAATGTGAGAGGAGCGCGGCCGAGGCCGGGTCGGACGACGGGGACAAACACAATTCACAGATTAGCGCTCAACTTTTATATTTTTTTGTTGCCCAATGCTTCCTTAAGACTGAAGAGGAGACAGAAGAGGAGACGGAAGAGGAGACATAAGAGGAGATGGAAGAGGAGACGGAAGAGGAGACAGAAGAGGAGATGGAAGAGGAGACAGAAGAGGAGACGGAAGAGGAGACTGAAGAGGAGACGGAAGAGGAGACGGAAGAGGAGACGGAAGAGGAGACGGAAGAGGAGACAGAAGAGGAGACGGAAGAGGAGACGGAAGAGGAGACTGAAGAGGAGACTGAAGAGGAGACTGAAGAGGAGACGGAAGAGGAGACTGAAGAGGAGACTGAAGAGGAGACTGAAACACATGCGGAGCTTCCTCCTCCTCCTCCGTCAACGAGGTCGGCTTGGGAGACGGGTGGCGGCCGCCCGGTGGCCGTGTAGCGCGACACCAGCCCTCTGCACCCCCCCCCCCCTGCCCCCTCCCCTCCGGCGCTAGAGCAAGACAACTCAAATAAAGTCAATTTTTAAAACACACATCTTACGGCTTAAGAGCTCTGAACTATTGTTCTGCGTTGTGACTCACAGACAACGTCCTGTTGACCAATTATAGATAACACGGGACATTAACATATAGACACTGGATGTGGCTTTGTGTGTTTCTCCATCTGCACCTCATACATTTTGAAATACTACTACTAATAAAATTTTTGCAAGGCCTTTTTTTTGACATGCAAAACCCACATGATCAGTGTTTAAATGAGTTAAATGACCTGCTGTATGAAACACTCAATATGTTCTCATGAACACGAATATGTTTAATAATTAAATTACATTCATCTTCTGTACTTTTACTAAAGTAGAATTGAAATGCAGGACTTTAACTCTTGTGTTTTCATACTGCGGTCTCGCTCTTCTTTTTTTATTAAGTAAATGATATGAATAATTTCTCCACTATACAGGAAAATAGTATAAAGCAAACAATGCATTCAACCTGCATGCGATGCATTACTAGCAGATAATAAACCCTCCACTGCAGGTGATGTTTGTTGTTTGTCTTAAAATTATAATCAAGCAATCACAGCATAATATTATTCATTCTTATGGGCCAATAATGTGTAATGTCTTCATAATACACACATTGCATCATATAGCATTCACTTTTCCTAAAACTCATTTTTATAGAACAGCTTTTAAGTGATCTCGTCCTTTTATGCAGAACGTCGGTTCCCCTAATTTAGTTTGTCTGTTTTTTATTTTTTATTTTAATATATAAATATATATATATATAGATATATATATATTTTAATGTTTTATTTGTTTCTTACTGTTCTATTTGTTTTACCTTGACTCTCTGTAGAGCACTTTGTAAACTTTGTTTTTAAATGTGCTATATAAATCAAAATATTATTATAAATTTTTTTTTTTTACATTTTAACCGCACAACATAGTTTTCATAGAAACACAAAATGATTTATAAAATAATGTATAATGTGCCAGCCAGATGAATGTAAAACTTTAATCCTTAAATAAAGGACATGGTTCTAGTCCACATAGGCCCCTCCCCTTCTGCTCCATCTGTGGCCCGCTAATAAACTTTTGATTTTTACCATCATCTCCATCACCGACCCGCCGGCGGCCGACGGAGGAGGAGGCAATCCTCTCTGCTGTCTCCCGGGGTCTCAGGAATAATAAATACACTTTCTTTTAATGGCTGACTTTATGTTGCTTTTGCAGCGGCGCCGTCGCTCGGCCACTAACACTAAAGATGCAATCGCGGCGGTCGGCGGCCGGAAGACGGACGAGCGAGCGGGACAGGTGGACAGGTGAGATAAGGAGGTTTTGCGAGAGGCGGTCAGGCCGGGATTTGTGCGGCTGTCCGCCCGCCGGACGCTTAATCGCTGATGGCAAGCCGCGATTGTGATGATCATTTTAAATCTCCGGTCCGGTTTACCTTGACCTTTCTCCCCCCTTCTTCTCTCCCGCTGCGCCACGTTTGTGGGACCTCATCCGCTGTGGGGAATATGAGTGTCTTTGTTCCACTTTGGATCCTAACGGTTGGATTGATGTGATAGCAGAGGCCCATTTTTTTTAAGGAAATAACAGTGTGACGTATGTTTCACAGTCCGGTCCGATTACATGAATTCTTGCCACGCTGGAGAGTTTTTTGGTCCATTTATATTACAAAAGAAACATTTCTCTCTGCAGGTATGAACCCATTCTCATGCTTTAGGTTTGATTTATGAGCAGTTTGAAAAATCTGTGTCTTACATCTCTGCCGCTGGCCCAAAAAAGACAAAAAACAATATTAAATGCATTTAAACTTTACATTAAAAAAAAAACCTTTACATGCAGCTAGATCTCTGTCTATTACTCACTATTACTCTGGACCAGGGTTGTCAACTGTGTTTTCTTGTGACCTTAGACTGTATATAAGAAGTGGACGTAGCCATCATGATGTCACTAAAGCCTCGAGGACGCCATTTTGACCGTCGCCATCTTGGATTTCTTTGTTGTTTTGCAGCCAGTGACCATATTTGGAGGAGTGGCGTAGAGACCTGTCAATAACACCCTAAAGCATAACCTACTGTACTGACTATTTTACTTCAAGTGGGAACATCATGTAAAAAATAGACATCATGTCGACTTAACACGATTAAAATGTTTAATTTATTTCAATTCAGTTTATTTTATATTGCCCAATATCACAAATTACGAGTTTACCTAAGAGGGATTTACAATCAGTACACGTACGACATCCCTGACCTTTGACCTCTCACATCAGATCATGAAAAACTCCCAAGAAATAAAAAATAAAAACCTTTCAGAGGTAAAAAAGTGAAGAAAGAACCCTTCAGGAGAGCAACAGAGGCGGACCCCTCTCCATGGTGGACAGAAGGGGAGTCTGAGGAAATCAATCAGACATTCTGACTTCCCCTCTGGTCACCAGAATGGTTGCACCCCCGGTGGCCAGAAGAAGAAGTGCAAGTTGAAGGCACTTCTGCAATGGCTTCGCTTTTAGATTCCGAGGTTTGTCGCCCCCTAACACGACATATTCAAATTCTCAAAGCAAGTTTGAGAAACAAAAATCAGAAATAAATAACCTAGTTTTAAATTCAGTTTTATTTGGCCCTGTCCTCACAATTCTCTTGCCACCTTTCGGTCTTATCTGTTGGGTCGACCCCGGGAAAAAATGCTGACCTGGATAATCCACAGAACATGGCAATTACATGGCGATAATAAGTCCGCCGTACCGCCGTCAATCAATGTATTAATCAATGAATGTCTCGCGAAGCTTTTTACGTCCCCCATTATAAATGCTTGCTGTCACTTTCCTGGGAAACATTCCCCGGCGCACAGCGAGTCCTCTGTTTCTCGTTCACAGCGGTTTGAGGAAGATGGAAGGCAGACCGAAGACGAGCGCGGCCGAGAGCCGCCGCCGCAGCTGTGGCTGATCAGACCATAAAGAAAAGAAGAAGAGCTCCGCCTCCAAGGACATAAACTCCATCCACAGAAGAAGAAGAGTTCACAGTGTTGGACACGGGCCACGCTGTTTGACTCCGTAATATATCCTATTGACACAAACAACCACAAAAACAATAGAAATCTTAAACAATGGTTAAATGTTCAGTAATGTAAAACAACTGCTTACAAGTGGTGCACATAAGTGGATTAAAGTCAATCTAAAAATACAGGAGAATAGAGTTTTTTCTTCTTCTTTTAATGTTATGTAACTCGGTAAAGCTTCATTCTGGTCACATGACATCTATTGTTCTGTCCATCCTGGAGAGGGATCCTCCTCTGTTGCTCTCCTGAAGGGTTCTTCACCTTCTTCCCCCTGAAGGTTTTTTTTCTCCCTATTTTTGGGGGAGTTGTTCCTGGTCCGATGTGAGGTCAAAGGTCAGGAATGTCAACAAGAATGAAGAGAATACTGAAAATATTGAAAAAATAGAAACATTTATAAATAAAATAAATTATATAAGTAAAATAAATACAATTTAAAAAATGAAATAAATAAAATAAAATAAATAAAATAAATAAAATAAATAAAATAAATAAAATAAATAAAATAAATATAATAAATAAAATAAATAAATTATATATAGATTTTTTTTTATTTTTTAAGATTATAAAGCCCTGTAAAGGCTAATTTGAGATATTGGGCTATCCAAAGTAAACTAAATTAAATGTTTTAAACCAGGTCTCACTCTCTGGCTGCTTAGCCTTCCGGAGAGTGATGGAAGCTCCGTGGCCCACTCCGTGAAGAAAGAGTCATCCCTTTGTTTTTTCCCCGTTGCTGGCGTGTGTTTGAGCGAAGTTTGATGGATGTGGGTGGACTTGTCACACGTGGGTGTTATCTCTTTGTTGTGTGAAATGGAGACAAAAGAAGAGGAGTGGATGAGGAGACTGTGATTTTTATCTCTGAAGTGCAAAAATGTTTCTTGGGCGCAACGCGGGGAGGGAGTGGGAGAGAGAGATTAGAGCTGTTGAGGAACAGAAATAGATTGATCAGATAGCACGATAAGAATAACTAAGGGCTTTGTTTGTTAAATCTCGTTGTTTTTTTGTCTTCTTCTTCTTCTTCTTCTTCTTCTTCTGTGTTGTGTTTAACGTTTCCCTGATCCTCCCCTCTTGTTTTACCTTAGCATCCTTTTATTTCAAGAGAGGTAAATATGGAAACGTCTGTATTTACACCGTGTAGTAATTAGTCTCCTTGCCTCCATAGATTAAAAAAGAAGCTAATTAGGAATAGTATTGTTTTGCTCGGCCCCACACCTGTGCTGCAGTGTGTGTGTGTGTGTGTGTGTGTGTGTGTGTGTGTGTGTGTGTGTGTGTGTGTGTGTGTGCTCCAGGGCTTCGGTGACTCACTAAGGGGAGTTGAGACGTGGCCAGGGGAACACACCCCGGATTTACCTGCTCTTAATCCCCCGAAGAGGGGTCAGGTCTCAAAAGGGAGGGAGGAAGAAGAAAAAACACACCTGCGATACATTTACATCTAAAAACCACTGTTCTTAAAGGGGTACCCGCGGGAGCCCAAAGAACCTGTGTGTGTGTGGGGGGGGGGGGGGGGGTATCTGTTTGTGTTTATGTATATTTATAAAAATATTTATAATAATATAATATAATAATAGGATAAGAAAGTTCAAGGGCTACTTTAAAAAATTCAAACAATGTATTTTCAAAAGTAAATAAAACTATGTGTTTGGAAAGGTTTTTTTAAGGGTTAAATATCATTTTGAAATTGTTTTTGAATACGATGTATTTTTGTGTGTGCATCGTGCGAAGAAGTTAATTTAAAAAAAAGGGAAACCAAAGAAAGTCTCGCCGCATCGCACCAGACATCTCACATCACTTCTCTGACTTCCCTCCATCATTTTGCCGGCGCAGGTCTCCGTCTTTTCTTCTTCCTCTCGCCGCGTGAACCTTTTACTCAAATCTGACAGACGTGTAAAGTAACGATGCCTCCTGCAAAGCGAGGCCCTGGTAGCTGGAAGTCCTACAGACCCCAAACGCACCACCCGGGGGCTCCGATAGAGATGTGACTTCAACTCTCCCTCGGCCGCTTAATGACGGATGAACCTGCAGCTGCAGGAACATTCGACAAGCTGCCGTCAGCCGTGACAACCGAGGACCGAGTGAACCAAGGGAAGGCGGCGGACACACACACACACACACACACACACACACACACGGGCACGGAGGCGTGCAGACAGACCACAGACGATGGCAGATGGAGTTGAAAAGGGGGATTGGGGGGGTGATTGTGTAAAAGAAATCGGCATTCAATTGTCAATATGGTGTCAGCCCCTGGTGTGTGTGTGTGTGTGTGTGTGAGGGGGGGGGGGGGGGTCTGTGTCACCTCCTGGGAGATCAAGGCAGACGTGCAGAGATTCAACCGCAGCCCCCAGACTCCAGGTTGTGAAGCCGATGATTGCAGCCGAGGCCGCGGTGACACTCACACACACACACACACTCACACACACACACACACACACACACTCACACACACACTCACACACACACACTCTCTCGGTTGGTGTAAAGTTACATCGCCTATCGCTAATTACTGCCACGGAGCCCGCATTCGGAGCCGGTGCTCCAAATTACACGGCTCAACCACAACAAGGGCGACGTGCCCAGCAGTCATTTGTCAGACTAATTATTTGTCTCGGGCTCGTAATTGCAGCGAGAACAGGTACTCAGGTGATTGTGTGGTGAAGCTGCGATGTTAAGTGATGCTTTCCATCCATTTCTTTTTTTTCCTGGGGCGAGAGGATAAAAAAAAAAAAAAGGAGGAAAAAGACCGCGAGCGCCGAAATGCGACGTTCGAATCCGAATCCTCGTCAAGTCTAAAAATATACACGCCGCGGATGAGCTTCGGCTTTTTTTTGAGAGTCAGAGAAGAGCGCCTTGATGTTTCATGTTCATCAGCGTGGGTAATGGCTCCTTCCATTTGGACGGCGACTTCCTGAATAGATGTAAATAATCAAATCCCCGGTGAGTATGAAGTGAAGTGCATTCATCACAATCCGCAGTCGGGGAAGGTGAAATACGAAAGAGAATAGTTCAAAATCAGTCGGAAGTGTAATCGCGATAGTCGTGGTATTTCAAAAGAAGTACTTTCTCTGTGTTATAATGCGGCCGCAGACAAATATAAACACGTCGTGAGCGATGATGTCATCTATCGTCACAACTCTCTTTGTTGGTCTCGTTTTTAAATGTGCGTCCCCGCGATTCCCTCACAGGGGCTTTGTGCACGTGAGGGCCGACTGGACACGATGTCAGTTTGAATATTATAATGAGCTCAAAAAATTAAATACAAATCATAGAGAAGTTTAAAATAAGACAGAGTTTTTTTTTTAGCCCTTCCCTCGCCGTCTGCTCCGGTCACCGGATTCCTCCGCGTCTCTTCTCGACGAGGCAAATCTTGCGGCCATCTTGTAACGCCGTGGCCCCGAGGGGGGGGCGGGAAGGATCCATAACCATCAGAGACAGCCGGGGCCGGGACACAAAGGCCACCTCTACTCGAAAAGAAGAAGAAAAAAAGGTGGAGACGTCGTAGCGTCCCGTTGCCTCGATGCTCTGCGTTGGTCAGGTCTTTTCTTTTCTTTTTTCATGTCGTGCACGCCGAGGGAAATGTGTGTGTGGGGGGGTGGAGGGGCAATAAAAGTGGTCTCTGTGGTTGATATGGACTGGCAGCTCCTCCCGGTAAACTTCAGTGTTCCCTCTCGAGAACAGAATGTGTTTTGGGCGCCCGTCACAATTCCGACGCCACCTTTAGCGTCCGCTCCAGGATTTTAAGTTGTTGTGTTTTTTTCTCCCACCGTCTGTGTAATGTGCGTGATCAGTGTGTGTGTGTGTGTGTGTGTGTGTGTGTGTGTGGAGGACGAGGAGAAGGAGTAGGCGTGTGTTTAAAAAAAAAAAAGAGAACATTTTCTTTCTTTCTCCTTTTCTCTCTCTCTCTCTCTCTCTTTCTTTCTCTCCTCGCGGAGAAGAGACACCATGGTGCCATCTGCTTTGCATTTGTTTAACAAAGATTTATTGTGCAGCAAGACACTAATCCAAAACACACACACACACACACACACACATCTCGCCTTCTTCTCGTCACAGGCCGCGAAGAAGAAGAAGAAGAAGAAGAAGAAGAAGAAGAAGAAGAAGAAGAAGAAGAAGAAGAAGAAAAAAGTGAGGGATGTGGGATTGGAAACGCTTGGCGCTCTCTTTGTCAACTCTCACTCTGACGGAGAGAGAGAGAGAGAGAGAGAGAGAGAGAGAGAGAGAGAGAGAGAGAGAGAGAGCCGGCTGGCACACAGAGGTAGGAATGCCAATTATGGCCTCCTCTGCCTCCGTGTGGCACACACCAACACGCCGCTTTCAGAGCTGCAATTATAAACGTGTCATACACGTGTTGGTGGAGAGGTGGTGGAGGAGGAGGAGGAGAGCACGACTCTCAGCAACTAGGAGGAAAGAGAGAGAGAAAGAGAGAAAGATAAGAGATGGAATCAAAGCAGGAGAAGCATTTCTCATCTGGAGGGTTGCGCAATCACAGGATTACATTTGTATGGTGGCGACAGAAGGTATTACGCTCTTCTTCTTCATCTTCTTCTACTTCTTCTTCTTCTTCTTTTTCTTCTTCCTCTTCTTCTTCATCTTCTTCTTCTTCTTTTCTTCTTCATCTTCTTCTTCTTCTTCTACTTCTTCTTTTTCTTCTTCTTCTTTTTCTTCTTCATCATCTTCTTCTTTTTCTTCTTCTTCTTCAATTTCTTCGAATTCTTCTTCTAATTGTTATTCCTCTTCTTCTTCTTCTCCTACTTCTTCTTCTTCTTCTTCTTCTTCTTCGTGAAGGGGAAAGCAGGTCAAAGAGGCCCCTGGTGAACAGCTCGTACCATGTCAGCTGGGGCGGGGGGGGGCAGGGTGATGTTTCTCCTCTCCGTCCTGTCCAGGTGAACCCTCGTATCGGCTGACTTCTCCTGCCCCCCTTTGTCACCCGGATAGGGGGGTGGGGCGGGGTCCTATATGTGTGCGGCGGGGTCGGTGAAGGGCCCCTCAGAGACGACGACAGAGGTCAGAGGGCCCCGAGGATGCGGCAGGTGGAGAGCCCGTCGAGCCGCTTCCGAAAACACTCGTCTGCGTGTTCGCCCGCTGCCCGAGAACGAGGCCGGGGGTCTCCATCTGTCAGCTGGTACTACAGGGCGGCCATCATTGAGGGGCTAAACACCGAGAGGCACGCACACACACACACGCACACACACACACACACGCACACACACACACACACATAGAGGCACGCAGGAGCATGTGTTCTTGTGTTGATGCACTTGTACACCCAAACAAACACACCCATATATATAGCGCTCACACACACACCCACACCCACACACACTCGCTCATGTGAGGATGTATCCCAGGGCCCCGTACCCGGGGCCCGTGTTCAGTGCGGAGCCCTCCCCACCTCGGGGTGAAGCCCCTGCCAGTTCAGCTGCCAGGGCCGGACAAGCAGAGCACTTAGCGCCCCAGAAAGGGCACCGCCCCCCCCCCCCCCACACACACACACACACACACACACACACCCTGTGGCTGGGGGTCAAGGAGGCTTCACCCATACGCGCCGCGTTCTTCGAGCCGCTCGCTGCGTCGTAAAAGATCTACGAGCTTCAGAGAGGAATCTTTTAGTTTTGATTGTTAGAAACAGTTCAGAAGAGATATTAATAAAAACAGATTAGCACCTCAGTGGCACTTGATTATAGTATTACTCATATTATTACTTATGGTATTAGTCATGGTATTACTTATAGTATTACTTTTAGTGTTACTTATATTATTACTCATATTATTACTTAAAGTATTACTCATGGTACTACTTATGGTATTACTCATAGTATTACTTATGGTATTACTCATATTATTATTTATAGTATTACTCATATTATTACTTATGGTATTACTCATATTATTACTTATATTATTACTCATATTATTACTCATGTTATTACTCATGTTATTACTTATATTATTACTCATATTATTACTCGTTATTACTCATGTTATTACTCATGTTATTACTTATATTATTACTCATATTATTACTCGTTATTACTCATGTTATTACTTATGGTATTACTTATAGTATTCGTTATTGTATTACTTATAGTATTACTCATGGTATTACTTATAGTATTACTTATAGTATTTCTTATAGTATTACTCATGGTATTACTTATAGTATTACTTATGGTATTGTTGTAGTTTGGCTCTCTTGAAGAGATTCTACTTCCTTCAAAGCGTCAGCTAAATGACATGTAATGTAATTAATCTATCCTCGAATCCCATCACTGATATTTTAACACAATCATAAAGCGACTTTAATATTTAAGAGACTCAATATGACGCACATTGTCGGCGGCGGTGTGTTCTGACCCGTTTGTGTGTGTGTGTGTTCTACAGGAAACTCAACCGGGAGCCGTACAGTCACCAAAACATTCCATTCGTGTGGTTTTCCCGAGCCAGAATTCGTTATTTCCTCGGTGGTATTCACGCCCCCCCCACCCCACCCCGCTGTGCTGAACCGGCCCGTTGTCGCCGTGTGCGGCACGCTGCGCAACATCGCCATCGCCGGGAGGAAGAAGGCCCGCGGTCTGAAAGGAAAGAGACGTGAATGAGGAAGCGGGTCCGCATGAAAAGAAAGATTTCCTCCCTGGGAATGCGAGCAAACACAAGAGGAGGTGGCCAGATTTTCTCATGACCCCTTTTCTCTCAAGAAAAACACAAAAAAGTAAAGGAACATGCTCTTTTCTCTTCTTTTTTCTTCTGCTGGTCTCTGCTAGCCGGAGCGTCGTACACTTCATCTCCGATCAACGTCGCAATCAATCACTTTGAGCGAGCAGTTGGGCTTCATGAGGAATGTGAGCGGGTTAATTGGCGCTGTGTAGTACAAGACAGCGACATCAAACTGAGACTGACAAGCGGCGCTGAGAGGCAAATGGAGTGTGTGCATGTTGTCCTCTGCTAAATAATGAACAGCAAACGGCCCATTTCTATAAATTAATACGAAGCTGATACTTCTTCATTGAGTAATCTGATGTTTGCCTGGAAGTTAAGCTTTTGTTTTGTTTTACAAACCATAACTGTGAGTGTTGTTATTTCAGTGCAATGTTACGTTCCTTTAAACGAGTGAGAAGTTATTATATTATGTCAGGGGTGTCAAACTCATTTTCACCGTGGGCCGCATCATGGCCGCCTCTTAAAGGGCCGGTGTAACTGCAGCGGTGTATGAACTACTCCCGAACATATTGTTAAATAACTCTTTGCATTTGATTATCGTTTATTCGAGAGTAGAAATATTGTACACAAGAACATTTTGTCTAATATTATAACACAAATCCATTTAATTTGTAACCTTCAAAATAAAAACACAGGATATGAAGGTGATCGTGTGTCTTTCAAGCCGGCAGGGGCCGCATAAAATGACGCGGTGGGCCGCATTCGGCCCGCGAGCCTTGTGTTTTGACCCCCTGTGTACTATGTGATAATATAACATATTGCATGTATTGGATCTACGCTATTCCCCTTTTAATTGTTGCTGGGAGTTCGATGAGTAGATGATTAGACTCTTGTGTCTGTCGGCCTCCGGTAAAGATGAAGCTAGAGCTAGCTGTTTAGCTAACGCAAACTCTGGAAACAATGGAGGTCAGTGTTAAGTTAGCCTACTGTATTTTCCAGGGTAACTTTAACACAAATATCATCATGGAAACAAACAAAGATATACTGTGTTAACTAGGGAGCTCCAGAGGAGGCAGAATTGGTTACTTTTGGAAACGTAGGGCTAATTGTTTCCCTCAGTTTCCAATCTGGATGCTAAGACATGCTAACGGTGTGTAGCTTCATATTTAGCATACAAACATGGACTTGGTGTTGATCTGCTCGTCTAACTCTCGGCAAAATTGTTCAAATGTGGCCCTTTAAGTGTATTTTTTGTACTTTTCAATTCAATTCAGTTTATTTGGTTTAGCCCAATATCACAAATTCCCCTCAGAGGGCTTTACAGTCTGAACACATACGACATCTCTGACCTTTGACCTCACATCGGATCAGGAACAACTCCATAAAAAAAACTTTCACACGGAAAAAAGAGAAGAAACAGAGGAGGATCCCTCTCCAGGATGGACAGAAGTAGTAGATGTCATGATTATTACCTTCACATTGAAAATGCGGAAGGTTATGTTTTGATCGCCGTGTATTTATTTATTTGTATGCGTGTTACTCGCCTAATTCAAAAAGTATTAAACCGAATCACCTGAAATTTGGTGGGATGATTGGTTAGTATCCGGGGACCATTTGATTATATTTTGGGATCGATCGGGTCAAAGGTCAAGGTCACGAAAAGGTCAACATCTTCTTGAATCGCATGCAATTTGGGATGATTGGTGATTATCCGGGGACCATTTGATTAGATGTTGGGGTCGATCGGGTCAAAGGTCAAGGTCATGGTCATGAAAAGGTAAAAATCTTCTTTTTACCATAGCACGGTACATTTTTAGCCAATTGGCATGTAACTAATGCCAACATGTTCATAATTCAATGCCCAATCTTGTGATATACGAAGGTATGCGCTCTACCGAGTGCCCGTTCTAGTTAGTGACTGTTGTGACCACGTCGCGTTTCCTGCAATGAAAGGTGTAACCGAAACAACACCGACTCAGATCCACCTCATAAATGAAATACCATGAACACCAGTTCGGTCGCTGAAGCAGAACTGGATTAATAAATGACAAAATATTATTAAATAGTTCACTGAGAAACCGCGTGAACCTTTCATCTTCTACTTCTACTTCTGTGTACTTGTACTCGGTGAGACGTGGAGTCCGGGAAGACCCGCCGTTGTTGTGGCAGGTGGTGGTGCATTGATGCACCGCCACCGTCTTTTAGAGGGCAAGATGTCAAATAGGTGCCGGCGGCCATCTCGCCGTTGCCCTTTTCTGTGCTCTGCCATCTCGCGGGTCTCTCACGCCCACCGCTCAACCCCTCATCCTGCAGTGTTGACAAAAGGCAGAGGCGTACATCACGGTTGATGCAGTTAGGGCCTCGCCGGGCAGCGACATGTTGACGTGTAGGACGGACATCCTGTGTTTGGTCTGCTTAATTACATTGGAGATGTTTGCATCCTATTTAATGGCATTGTGGACGGCGGTCCCCCAGGAGCTTGAATGACTCCACTGTGTTCCCGGCCCGGCCGTCGGGTTCTGTGGGTTGATGCGGACGTCAGTCCTCACCTCCACCATCTGGATCGCATTAAGCTGAGGATGGCTGATTGCTCAACAAGGCGGCATTCTGGCTTCCTCCGCGTGTGTTTAGGCCGGCTAATACGGAGTCATTAAAGGAACAGCACTCTTTATGCCCTGAGTGTTTTTTCGTGTGTGTTATAAATGTTAAATCTCTTTTTCTGCAGACGAACCTGGTAGATAACGAACCACTTTCAGATGAACTTAAGTTAGGAATGGGCAAGAATAATTTAGTCCGCCCTAAAAAAAAAGTCCTATTCCTTGGAGCTACAATGCAGCATAAACCCAAGTCCATCAGGACCATGTGCTTCCCTTCTTTATTAGTTTTGTAAGTTTTACTGTTGAGTAAATATTGCACCTATGAAATAAAGAGGATATCGCTCTCATTGGACCACTTTATTTAACCAATGGATCACTGATATTAAAACTCTCTTTTATAGGACGTCAGCACATATAATATAAATAAGAATAATGAATAAATAATAATAATAAATATAATATATATATAATATAGTAATATAAACAAATGAAGTCGCAAAAACACATTAGACCACAAACTAATATTAAAGTCGATAAATATGAAGAAAATAATGAAGGGTCAAAGCATAATGTCAAATCAATAAAATAACAGCAATTTAGAATTAGATGTGCAATAAATAAAAATTCGTGAAATATGTATTTGTAAATATTTGAAAGAACATTTTTAAACAAATAAGGCGTGTGATCATAATAAATGTAATTCAAATTATAAAATAAAAATAAAATATGGATCGAGAAAGTGAAAACAGTAAACCCCTTGCATTGCAAATTACAGTAGCCTCATTAAAAAGGCAGTAATGAGGTATATTGTATTGACAGCCCAGTGTGTAGAGGCTGAGGAGTACAGGCAGTAATGAAGCTCGGTGCTCGATGATGAGCTGAATCTAAAGTGTGAAGATCCATAATCAGGAACAGGAGGGAATGTGGTAAAGGCCAGTTATGTTCTCGGCCTCAAAATAAAATAAAAACTTGAATTCAGTATTTTGCAATTTCCAAAACCTGATAGAAAGTTATCGATTACAAATCCTTGATATTTGCACTCAGAACCAGACAATATTCCGGCACCCTGAAAGGTCGTGGCAGGTGGTGAAGGTCAATCTTTTCTTCTCAGAATGAGTTCTTTATTGTTATTTTTTTTGCATTTCGTAGCAGTGTGACCTCAATGCAATTGAATAACTGGAATGGATTGAATGGATCGGGTTGCAGCTCATTCATTCAAGTCGATGCTTCCCGTTCCCATCGATTGAGCTCCCAGTCCTTCGGCGTTTCTACTGGTGTGCGGGAAAATAAAGTTGTATCCTTGCAGAACTAAAATGGAACACCAATTAAAACCCGCACTGACACAACATACAGTAAAGGATGTGACACACGTAGAGAGACGGTGCTATTCTCTTTAGTCCGCTGTCACAATAGACTTGCTACTAAACTGCTGGAAATTTGCCTGCAAAAATTTTTATTATCTCTCTCTCTGTCTCTTTCTTTATTTCCGTGCAGTTTTTCTAGCACAATCCAAGCCCCGGGGATAAATGAAATTGCACCAACCTCATTTACATTACGTGTATCGGTAAATCCTCAAAACAAACTGAGCCTGTTTTATTCTCTCAGAAAGTAATTCCTCTCCCCTCTTTGTGGTTCCTTGTGTTTTTAATGCTTCCAGGATAATATTGCATTATCGGGGGTGAATCCAACCAGCGTACCGCACCACCAGGAAAGCATGGAAACAGGCCTATAGGGCTGCTCGCTATAACGTTAGCCGGGCATTAGAGACACACGGGGGAACTCTCATTATGCCTCTCTCCTCATCCATCTCACCTGGAGAGAAAGATTAATACAAAATCGTTCACGAAATGCACACACAGTCATATCCAGTGCATGCACACCCACCTAATTAAAACAACAGCGATGTGGAGGAGACGAACGGTTCCGAAGGGAGAGGAGCGCCTGCGAAACACGCCGTTTCACCCGCGTTGTTGTTTATCATATTTACATCCATTTTGGCCCGACGCTCCTTCCTCTTGCTCTCTGCGCCCTCGTGTTCTCCATCTTCTGCTGCGGAGATTAACATTCCAGTCGTTTTTCGTCTCTCCCTTCGGTCCTCCCCTCCGCTAATTTACCCTCCAACCCGCTGCTTTCGCCATGTACAATTACAAAGGGGAGTGCTAGTTAATGCGCGCTAATAATGTTCAAGCTGAGAAGGTTTGTCGGTAATAATTACTTCCTGCAGAATGAGTTATTGTAGTCACGAGATGTGTATAAATACCTACTGTTGTTACGCCTAATTTTCAATTTACAATGTGATTGTCTCCCGGTGCTTTAAGTAAATCCTTGTGTCTCGTGTGAGTATTTGTCACAGGTGACAACGAGGAGGGAGGGGAGAGGGAGGCGTCGATGTAGATTGAAAACCAAATTAGTTTTACGCCGGTTTGGATTTCTTCATGAACTTGTTTTTGTGTTTACACGTGACGACAATCGCCGAATCTTTGAATCTCATCACAGGTACACGACAAAAAAAGATACAAAACCAGGGAAGAAGAGGGGAGGGGGGGGGGGGTCGGACGGCAGGTCCCTCCAAAGTGGATCAAATTCCAATCTTAGATTGCCTCCTTGGATAATGTGGAAATATTAGAGAAGCCTTGATCTAAAATGGAGCATGGAAATGAAGTGGCAGAGGGAGCCCGGAGGACAGGCAGCAGACGCAGCGACGGGCCGGCCGCGCAGACCTCCGGGAGGCTGCGAGCGCAGCCTGCCTCTCCGATGTAAATGTCCCATTCCACACATTAGTCATACTGCTTTCACCGTGCACTAAAGTGGGCCTGGCCCATCAAACCCCGCCTGCCTCCGTGAAGATCCCTCGAATATTCCACGGATAAACCCCAGAGGCCCTTCCCACCGCTCCGCCGCCCCCACCTTCAGGACCGCTGATTGGTTAGATACCCCAGGTAAATGGTGGAAATTCTAATGGAACACTTGAATTCTGGCGTCAGGGATTTTTTTGACGATACTCCCCCGGATGAAGACAAGTTTTTTTCTTCCTTTTTTTTGGGTCTTTCATCATTATTTACAATTTATTTTTATTTTTATCCTGATTAATTTCATGTTGAAAAAAATCACAGATCTTATGAAATGGTGTCATAAAAAGTGGCAAATATATATGATGGAACGGCAGATTGGAAAATCTGAATCAACAATTCCCGAGTCGCTGGATATTGATCACCATAACTATTGACTTTCACATGGCTGTTGATTTTTTTATTCCCAGTCACAGTGTCTTAAATTACATGTTATGAACCATCACACCCACCAGTCCCATTACCCTCCAGAAGCCTCATGAGCTCCACCTAATGGCTCTCCGCCCTGCCCTATATCCCACACCATCAGTCCCCTCTTCTGCCTGCTCTGTTTCTATTGTTGAGCGCTGAGGTCTGGGCCAAACGGGCTAATTTATTCCACGATTAATTGGTCTCGGGCTGTATGCCTGATTAAAACCTGTAATCGCTTACAGGGGAGAAGAAGGAGACGGGGGGTTGGGGTACCGCTGCTAACCAAATGACTCTATTAGACGTCTCACTGTCCGGCCAGATTTACAATCTCTGAGGCGAAGCTTTCAAATCTTTAGTCTTTCATCTACTGATAAAGAGTGAGCTCCGTAAAGTTGTTGGCTCTTGTTTTTGTAGCTTGGATTAGCGTTTAATTGTGTCCTTTTTTGTTTGTTTTTGCTTCACAACACAAGAAAACTCTGAAAGTAGAAAGAAATAATATATATATATTAGGGCTGTCAGCGTTAACGCGTTAATCTATGCGATTAATTTGGCCGCGTTAACGCACTAAAATATTTTAACGCAATTAACGCAAGTTTTTTTTTTTTTTTTTTTAAACCGCGGCAGTACGGTTTGACACTGTTTCCGTTTTTAAAACAATCATTTCTCCGCGAAAATAAGGAGCAGAAATCAGTTTAACTCGTGGATGAATCAGTCGGGTTTCCTCCTGCTCCTCCTTCCTCCCGTCTCCCCCTCTGAGACACAGAGGAACGGAGGGGCGACGTGTCGGGGGACGCGGCGCGGAAAGAACTCGTCACACGAAACCTTCACCGTGATTGGTCAATCCGTTTGTCTGTCAACATTTCGGGGGAAATAAAACCAATGAACACTCAGTAAATCACAAAGGACCTCCCACCTCACAGGTAAGGCTCATTTAGCAGCCTGTCAGTCAGAGAACCAGAGGACACGCGCGAGGACAATGAGGCTCATTTCAGAGCTGAGATTGTTCTGGAATGTTTGATGTATAACACGTGGGGGTGTGTCACATGCAAAAGACTTTAAACGGTGAATTTAATTTATTTTGTAAAATGTATAAAATGCCCCCAGCCTCCAGAGGGTTAACGTGACATATTTGAATGTCAGTCAGTTATCAAGGCCACTGGTTCTGCTGCTGTTCAATGTTAAAGATGACAGGACCAATGGGGTCTCAATATACTTCTTTTTTTTAACTAATCTGATGTTTCACTGAAGAAACAATTTATCATCCACGATATTAAATACCTCGCTGGCACTGTATATGTAGGAGCCTCTTTGAAAACACAGCTCTGTGTGAAGTTTTGTCTTTAAAAAGAATGAACTTTTAACTTTGAACTTTTAATTGCGATTAATCGCAATTAATCGCGATTAATTGCGATTAATTAATCGCAATTTCAAAATGTGCGATTAATTAGTTAATTTTTTTTAATCGATTGACAGCCCTAATATATATATAATATTTATTATTAATTAATAATTGATAATATATATAATTATAATTCATTATATTAATTAATTATAATTAACTAATAATTATTAATATATATAATATATATTATTAATTAATAATAACTTTTTTTTTTTGTTTGCACTCAAAGATATTTTTTTAAATTAATTGTTATTCTGTCATATGAAAATGATCGCACAACCCATTTCTTTATTCTGGTGTCTCAACCCACAACGTATCTTTTTGGTTCAGTCCCATTTATCTTTTCAACTCTCGCCATTTTCTCATATGACCAATATTTTAAGAGAAAATAAGTTGGGACGTTGTTTCCCTTTCACACATACCAAGTCCAAGCATGTGTTTTTGTGGGTGTCTGGGTCTCTTGCCGTTCCTTGAATTTTACTTTTTCGGGCCCTTACCGACAGCCGTACAGGATCTCATCGTCTCTTCACTTTGGCATATTCGTGGCCATCTTTGTTCTTCACCTTCAGTTGGTTTTCTACTTCCTGTTTCTTACCAGTCGCTTGAAAACGCATTTAAAATGACTGCATGGCTGTATTCACATTTGGGCTTGAGCTTCGGGGAGCCAGCCTCCTGTTTAATGTCGGCTTCAAGTGGTCCGGACATTTGAGTTCTCACATTCAGCTCCTCCCGTACCGTCGGGATAAGTTCAGAGTTGCCGGGTGAAAGGGGCTTATGTCTGTTTTTAAGCTAGTTAGCAACTAGCTGGTGAATATCGTTTAGCAGCTCAAGAGACACGTGTGGAGAGACTAGAGACACGTGTGGAGAGAGACTAGAGACACGTGTGGAGAGAAACTAGAGACATGTGTATAGAGAGAGACTAGAGACACGTGTGGAGAGAGACTAGAGACACGTGTGTGGAGAGAGACTAGAGACACGTGTGGAGAGAGACTAGAGACACGTGTGTGGAGAGAGACTAGAGACACGTGTGGAGAGAGACTAGAGACACGTGTGGAGAGAGACTAGAGACACGTGTGGAGAGAGACTAGAGACACGTGTGTAGAGAGAGACTAGAGACACGTGTGGAGAGAGACTAGAGACACGTGTGGAGAGAGACTAGAGACACGTGTGTAGAGAGACTAGAGACACGTGTGGAGAGAGACTAGAGACACGTGTGGAGAGAGACTAGAGACACGTGTGGAGAGAGACTAGAGACACGTGTGGAGAGAGACTAGAGACACGTGTGTAGAGAGACTAGAGACACGTGTGGAGAGAGACTAGAGACACGTGTGAGAGAGACTAGAGACACGTGTGGAGAGAGACTAGAGACACGTGTGGAGAGAGACTAGAGACACGTGTGAGAGAGACTAGAGACACGTGTGGAGAGAGACTAGAGACACGTGTGGAGAGACTAGAGACACGTGTGGAGAGAGACTAGAGACACGTGTGGAGAGAGACTAGAGACACGTGTGGAGAGAGACTAGAGACACGTGTGGAGAGAGACTAGAGACACGTGTGGAGAGAGACTAGAGACACGTGTGTAGAGAGACTAGAGACACGTGTGGAGAGAGACTAGAGACACGTGTGGAGAGAGACTAGAGACACGTGTGGAGAGAGACTAGAGACACGTGTGGAGAGAGACTAGAGACACGTGTGTAGAGAGACTAGAGACACGTGTGGAGAGAGACTAGAGACACGTGTGTAGAGAGACTAGAGACACGTGTGTGGAGAGAGACTAGAGACACGTGTGGAGAGAGACTAGAGACACGTGTGGAGAGAGACTAGAGACACGTGTGGAGAGAGACTAGAGACACGTGTGTGGAGAGACTAGAGACACGTGTGGAGAGAGACTAGAGACACGTGTCGAGAGAGACTAGAGACACGTGTGGAGAGAGACTAGAGACACGTGTGGAGAGACTAGAGACGTGTGGAGAGACTAGAGACACGTGTGTAGAGAGACTAGAGACACGTGTGGAGAGAGAGACTAGAGACACGTGTGTAGAGAGACTAGAGACACGTGTGGAGAGAGACTAGAGACACGTGTGGAGAGACTAGAGACACGTGTGTGAGAGAGACTAGAGACACGTGTGGAGAGACTAGAGACACGTGTAGAGAGACTAGAGACACGTGTGGAGAGAGACTAGAGACACGTGTGGAGAGAGACTAGAGACACGTGTGGAGAGAGACTAGAGACACGTGTGGAGAGAGACTAGAGACACGTGTGGAGAGAGAGACTAGAGACACGTGTGTAGAGAGACTAGAGACACGTGTGGAGAGAGACTAGAGACACGTGTGGAGAGAGACTAGAGACACGTGTGGAGAGAGACTAGAGACACGTGTGTAGAGAGACTAGAGACACGTGTGGAGAGAGAGACTAGAGACACGTGTGGAGAGAGAGACTAGAGACACGTGTGGAGAGAGACTAGAGACACGTGTGGAGAGAGAGACTAGAGACACGTGTGGAGAGAGACTAGAGACACGTGTGGAGAGAGACTAGAGACACGTGTGGAGAGAGACTAGAGACACGTGTGGAGAGAGACTAGAGACACGTGTGTGGAGAGAGACTAGAGACACGTGTGGAGAGAGACTAGAGACACGTGTGGAGAGAGACTAGAGACACGTGTGGAGAGAGACTAGAGACACGTGTGGAGAGAGACTAGAGACACGTGTGGAGAGAGAGACTAGAGACACGTGTGTAGAGAGACTAGAGACACGTGTGGAGAGAGACTAGAGACACGTGTGGAGAGAGAGACTAGAGACACGTGTGTAGAGAGACTAGAGACACGTGTGGAGAGAGACTAGAGACACGTGTGGAGAGAGACTAGAGACACGTGTGGAGAGAGACTAGAGACACGTGTGGAGAGACTAGAGACACGTGTGGAGAGAGACTAGAGACACGTGTGGAGAGAGACTAGAGACACGTGTGGAGAGAGAGACTAGAGACACGTGTGGAGAGAGACTAGAGACACGTGTGGAGAGAGAGACTAGAGACACGTGTGGAGAGAGACTAGAGACACGTGTGGAGAGAGACTAGAGACACGTGTGGAGAGAGACTAGAGACACGTGTGTAGAGAGACTAGAGACACGTGTGTAGAGAGACTAGAGACACGTGTGGAGAGAGACTAGAGACACGTGTGTAGAGAGACTAGAGACACGTGTGGAGAGAGACTAGAGACACGTGTGGAGAGAGACTAGAGACACGTGTGGAGAGAGACTAGAGACACGTGTCGAGAGAGACTAGAGACACGTGTGAGAGAGACTAGAGACACGTGTGTAGAGAGACTAGAGACACGTGTGGAGAGAGACTAGAGACACGTGTGGAGAGAGACTAGAGACACGTGTGGAGAGAGACTAGAGACACGTGTGGAGAGAGAGACTAGAGACACGTGTGGAGAGAGACTAGAGACACGTGTGGAGAGACTAGAGACACGTGTGTGGAGAGAGACTAGAGACACGTGTGGAGAGAGACTAGAGACACGTGTGGAGAGAGACTAGAGACACGTGTGGAGAGAGACTAGAGACACGTGTGGAGAGAGACTAGAGACACGTGTGGAGAGAGAGACTAGAGACACGTGTGTGGAGAGAGAGACTAGAGACACGTGTGGAGAGAGACTAGAGACACGTGTGGAGAGAGAGACTAGAGACACGTGTGGAGAGAGACTAGAGACACGTGTGGAGAGAGACTAGAGACACGTGTGTAGAGAGACTAGAGACACGTGTGGAGAGAGACTAGAGACACGTGTGGAGAGAGACTAGAGACACGTGTGGAGAGAGACTAGAGACACGTGTGTGGAGAGAGACTAGAGACACGTGTGGAGAGAGACTAGAGACACGTGTGGAGAGAGACTAGAGACACGTGTGGAGAGAGACTAGAGACACGTGTGTAGAGAGACTAGAGACACGTGTGGAGAGAGACTAGAGACACGTGTGGAGAGAGAGACTAGAGACACGTGTGGAGAGAGACTAGAGACACGTGTGGAGAGAGAGACTAGAGACACGTGTGGAGAGAGACTAGAGACACGTGTGGAGAGAGACTAGAGACACGTGTGGAGAGACTAGAGACACGTGTGGAGAGAGACTAGAGACACGTGTGGAGAGACTAGAGACACGTGTGTGGAGAGAGACTAGAGACACGTGTGTGGAGAGACTAGAGACACGTGTGGAGAGAGACTAGAGACACGTGTGTGGAGAGACTAGAGACACGTGTGGAGAGTGACTCGAGTGTTCTATGTTGATGTAGCTCCATGTTCTATGTTAATGAATTTCTATGTACTATGTTGCTGTAGCTCCATGTTCTAAATTGATGTAGATCCATGTTCTACGTTGATGTAGATCTATGTTGATGTAGCTCCATGTTCTACATTGATGTAGATCCATGTTCTATGTTGATGTAGATCTATGTTGATGTAGATCCATGTTCTACGTTGATGTAGATCTATGTTGATGTAGATCCATGTTATTTGTTGATGTTGATCTATGGTGATGTAGATCCATGTTGATGTATTTCTATGTTGATGTAGATCCATGTTCTATGTTGATGTAGATCCATGTTGATGTATTTCTATGTTGATGTAGATCCATGTTCTATGTTGATGTAGATCCATGTTCTATGTTGATGTAGATCTATGTTGATGACGATCCATGTTCTATGTTGATGTAGATCTATGTTGATGTACATCCATGTTCTATGTTGATGTAGATCAGGGGTGCTCAATGCCTACCTGATGTCGATCGCATGCCTTGATGATCACATAATCATAATAAGTAGCTCGCATGCTGAAAAAGTGAGCACCCCTGATGTAGATCCATGTTCTATGTTGATGTATTTCTCTGTTGATGTAGATCCATGTTCTATGTTGATGTAGATCTATGTTCTACGTTGATGTATTTCTATGTTGATGTAGATCCATGTTCTATGTTGATGTAGATCTATGTTCTACGTTGATGTATTTCTATGTTGATGTATTTCTATGTTGATGTAGATCCATGTTCTATGTTGATGTAGATCCATGTTCTATGTTGATCTATGTTGATGTAGATCCATGTTCTACGTTGATGTATTTCTATGTTGATGTAGATCCATGTTCTATGTTCATGTAGATCTATGTTCTATGTAGATCTATGTTGATGTAGATACATGTTCTACGTTGATGTATTTCTATGTTGATGTATTTCTATGTTGATGTAGATCCATGTTCTATGTTGATGTAGATCCATGTTCTATGTTGATGTAGATCCATGTTCTATGTTGATCTATGTTGATGTAGATCCATGTTCTACGTTGATGTATTTCTATGTTGATGTAGATCCATGTTCTACGTTGATGTATTTCTATGTTGATGTAGATCCATGTTCTATGTTGATGTAGATCTATGTTGATGTAGATCCATGTTCTATGTTGATGTAGATCTATGTTGATGTAGATCCATGTTCTATGTTGATCTATGTTGATGTAGATCCATGTTCTACGTTGATGTATTTCTACGTTGATGTATTTCTATGTTGATGTAGATCCATGTTCTATGTTGATGTTGATCCATGTTCTATGTTGATGTAGATCCATGTTCTATGTTGATCTATGTTGATGTAGATCCATGTTCTACGTTGATGTATTGCTATGTTGATGTAGATCCATGTTCTATGTTGATGTAGATCTATGTTGATGTAGATCCATGTTCTATGTTGATCTATGTTGATGTAGATCCATGTTCTATGTTGATCTATGTTGATGTAGATACATGTTCTACGCTGATGTATTTCTATCTCTACGCACTCTGATTGAACTTTGACCAACGATCACGCGATTCAAACTTTGATGAGATCCTCCTGCGACTCCGCCCTCTGACCCCAGCTTGACCCGTCTCTCCCGTGTGAAAGGTCAGGGGTCAGCCGTCACGCAGGTAGAGCAGGTCGCCCGACTCAAACTCCACGTCTCCCGTTTGTTTTCCTCTCTTCTCTCGTCTGCTTGATTCCTCCTGATTGCTCTTCTAATCAGGCTCTATATATGCTGGACTCCTGGCTCCAAACCTCCTGACCAAGTTAATGTCATTAAATAAATAATGAAAGATATGTATTATCTATCACTCCATCCAACACGGGATCATCGATGTATTATGCATCGCCTTCTCTTAATTTATTCATTAAGACAAAACGAAAGTCTTGTTAGTCTTATGAGCCCGAGCCACGCCACACACTCCACGCCACACACTCCTGTTGACACGCACAGGCCCGTGAGGCCGGAGCCACAGGTCCAAAAAAGTCCTAATTTTTTCGGTCAAACTCTTTTTATTTAAATCTTACCGTGGGCCTTGAAGCCTTTTTTCACACGTGACAATTAAACCACACAAACATGTGAAAGCGCTTTTATTTTGAAAGGACTGAGTGGATGTGGCGCTTCCTTGTGTCAAGGTTGAAAAGAGTGAATAAAGTTCACCCTTGGTTGGAGTGAGGAGCCTCCGTGTGGCTGCACACTGTAGTGCAGGCGTGAGGATTTAACTCTTAACAAATTAATAATTATGGTGCTTGTTTCCCGCATCAGACTCACGTTCTGCTTCATAATATTCATGATAAAAATAGATATTATTATTATTTAATACCATGAAAGTAACACCCTCGGCCTTGAGAAAGCTATTTGAACATCAACTTACATTTATTTGGGGATATGGAAGTATTGTAATTGAGTGTAAATGTTATTTTTTCCTTCTTCTACAACTTTTTTCTGTCTTACTTATGTTTATTTTTAGGTGATTAGTTGGCATATACAACCTTTACTGCCATACCAACACACATATATATATATATATATATATATATATTGGTCTCAAATTGTGTTTTAAACCTTTGAGAGTTTTGCGGTAAACATTTTAAATGTCCTGTATTCACTTGAATATTTCCATTTTTACACTTCTTCTTGGGAAATATTTCACTTTTTACAACCTGACCGCTATAGTTTCAGATTAAGATTTAAAAAACATTAAAAAATCAGATTAAAGGACCACATTAAAATGATGTTAATGCATCGATAATAATCCATTTATATAATATGTGTTATAACAGTCAGGGAGGGGCCATGATTCACTTTAATGCTCATTATACTTTCCTTACTTTAGTTAAATATTGATTGCAGGACTTTCTGTACATATACCGAGCTATATTGTTGGATAATCTCTGTACATGTTGCTTTTTCCCCATAAAATGTTCCTTTAAGTGAAGCTCGTTGATGTTGATGCAGCGACAGAGCAGAAGGATGCCGGTGAAATTGAGTGATTGTCTCCAGCGTTCCGAGGTAAGATTTATTCATTCTTTTTCCTTCTTTTTTTTTATACTCCTGCTGTATTTGTGCGAGACCCCCAACACTCCCAACACCCCCCCCCCCCCCCCACTCACACATACACACACACACACTCCCCTTCCCACACCACTGCTCCACGGTGTGCAAATGTCAATAAAATCCATCGCAGGTTAATCTCCCACCAATGGAAACATGAACACTTTATCCAAAGCCGCATATGTTTCACACCCGGGGTCGATTCCCTGGGTGTCAGGGGCGATATTAGCATTCATATTAGCCGCTCCGCCCATGTACCATATTCGTCATTGCCAGCCCTTTAGCACAGCAGCGCAGTTCAGGGATGCTTATCTCATGAGCCGTAAATTAGGGGATGAATTCCCCTCCGAAAAACATCGAAGGCGAAGGATGGAGGATGGAGGGTGGAGGATGGAGGATGGAGGATGGAGGATGGAGGGTGGAGGATGGAGGGTGGAGGGTGGAGGGTGGAGGATGGAGGGTGGAGGGTGGAGTCATTGTGCTTGTGTGGTGTTTTGACACCGTAATGACACATGTTTTACAATCACCCCCTTCCCCTTTTCATTCGGAGGAGTGGACCTGTCCGCTCCTGCTGGAGAGAAATGGGTCTCTCGGACATTACCACCTCCTCCCGGGGGACACATAAATGAGCGAGTGGTAATAGGGGAGGGGGGATAGAGGAAGAGGAAGGTAGGACTGGATTGGGTCCAAAATACTGGAGGAGGGAGACAGTTATATATATATGTATATACATATTTATTTATATATATATATATATATATATATATAGATATATGTGTGTGTGTGTTTGGGGGGGGGTTGATCGGACGATGCAGGAAGGGAATAGAGAGAAAGAGACGGAGTGTTTGTTTTTAATTGCAGCCGGGCCTGCTGCACAAGCACAAAGGTGCGTCGTTACTTACCTGACAGAGCGCCACCATCACAGCCCCCCCCCCA